>NC_058131.1:637485829-637509310 GCF_016433145.1 Gracilinanus agilis
TCAGGAACAGGTCCCGGAGCTGCCGATGACTCGATGGGTGCCCCAAACTTGCTCTATTTCTTTTTAGCTGGGTTCGGAGCTATAGGTGAGTGTGGAGGGGGTGGGGGTGGGGCGGTTGCTCAGCTCGCGATTGAGTGAGTGAGAGCCCTTTTTAGCTTGGAAATGTCTCGATTCCACGTACCTTCCACGCTGTGCCCTGTTGTGGGGTTCCTCCGTTCGTCTGGACTTGTTTTTATGTCCCCTTGAGGAGTTTTGTATGTTTCGGTCAGGAGAGGTTAAGAGCTGCTTCTTACTCTGCCGCCATCTTAACCCGGAAGCCTAATAATTTTTTTTAAGAATGAAAGTATGGGATGTTTCCTCTTCATAATTCAGTTTGACCTTCTTGTTCATAGTAAAAGATTGTAATTAGAGATAAGCAAAACTGAATCCAGCTAATGTGATCAGTGAGATGTAGTGTCTCTTAGAATGGAGGCCTGTAGACACAACTCTGTTAAGTTTTATTTTGTTGACTTTTCTTTAAAAAATTTCTTTTTCTCTCCTCCCTTCCTCAGTTGCTGATTAACTAATGATCTAAACAGGAAATAGGCTATATGTTCCTCAATTATATCAATAACGTAAAGATTTTTATCTTCTGTAATACCTCAGATCTTTTACTTGGTGTACTTTAATGTAGTGCTATGGGCTTGCCTTGAAAAATAAGTAGATCAGAAAACATGATCCATTCAAGTGATTTTTAAGTACCTACTATGTACATGGCACTATTTTAATAGCTAGAATAAATACATATATTTCTCTCAAGTTTGTTTCTAAAAGGAAGATAGAAACAAATAATTATAATATGGAAGAAAATAAGTGAATTCGTGATAAGGTTTTATGAGAGTTCAAAGATGTGATATTCTGAAAGAGATTACTTTCATCCAGGGCAGTAAGAAAAAAATTTTCAATAGAATGACCTTTCTAATAAAGACCTTTAGTGCTTCATAATGGTATGGAGGAGAGCCTAGATCTGTGTTGGAAAACCTATGGCATACATGCCAGAGTGTGCTGGAGGGGGCTGCTCCTTTCCCTCTCTCCTACTTACCTGAGGACATTTTTCATATCACCTGCCCCTGTGCCCAGCAGCCCAATGGGAGTACTTTCTCCCTTCCCTGTCTGGAGTAAGGCAGTAGGCTCACATTCAGTGTGAGGGTTGCAGATTGGGCACTTGGTTTCTCAAAGGTTTGCCGTCACTGGCCTAGATTATTGAAAGTTTTGTAGCAGAATACAATCTCCAACAGGTCCAATCTAATCCATCAAATCCTTATTAAGTACCTTCTTTAGCAAGGCACTGTGCTAAGTGCTGCTGGGTGTGCAAAAAGAAAATCCAATCATTCCTTGTCCTTAAGGTTCATTCTACAAGGACTTTAAGCACAGATTTAGCCATTATTTCTTATCCAAGAACCAGCCTATTTAATATAAAAGATGTTCTGGAAGTTGGAAGTTGGCTACCAGGTGATAAATTTGAGTTTTTAAATTTTTGTGTTTTGGTTGTAGTAATTTATAAAATCCCTTTTAAAGAAGTATTTGTGATTGCATCAGCAGAGGGATAACTTTTACTAATAAAGTCATGGGTATTTGAAGCTAAAGTAGGTAGAGTCATCAAAAAGTTATGTATTCTTATTTTCAGTCTTCAGACTTGACTCATTGCTTGCTAAGTCCAATGAGTCAAGCCAGGAAATGGCTTCATTCACCCAACAGCCTTGAGGAGCTTCAAGTTTTCCTTCTTAGTTTTATCTACTAAATAAATTTATCTACTAAATAAGAAATGTGAAAAATTAAAACCATTCATTAAACTAAATCTAACTCTAAAATATGGTCACAGCAAGGTACTTGAGTGCCATTAATATGAGAGATGTCCCTACATATACTTGAGACCTTGTGCTGCTGTAGGCTATGTGCTTTGAGAAAATAATTTGGATTTATATAGTGCTTGTAGAAAAAAACTCAGATCTCTCTCCTGTGCAAAGGCTCATCTTTTCAATACAAACATTTGTCAATGATACTATATGATTGTACTCTCAATTTGTGGGAGAAATGAGTAGTCATCTTTCAGGGCTTAAAATTTTATTTTGAATCGTATTTTAACCATTAAGTACCTGCAATGTCCAAAGTACAACAGAAGGCAGTGAGGGAATATAGACAAAAATAATTTCTGTTCTCAAATAAATATAAGGTAATTGTAGGAAAGAGAGAGTGTAAGTGGGAGGGGATGATAGAGATGGGTCAAGAATGGCTTCATATAGGAGATGGTATCTGAGCTTAGCCTTGAGTAAAATGAGAGATTTTAAGTACCAGAAATGAGAAGGACATACATTTTAGGCATAGGAGACAGAAATGGCATGTTTAATTCAGGAAACACAGTAGGCCATTTTGACTGGAACATGTGTGAAAAGTAATAATATAAAATGCCTGGAAATTAAATGGGAGCCAGATTGTGTAGGACTTTTCATGCCAGGTTGAGAAATTTGTATTTTATCTTTTAGGTACGAGAGAGATACTGAGATTTTTTTGAGCAGGGGAGTAACACCAGCAAATATATCTTACCAGTAGTAATTTGATATATGTGAGGAAGATGAATGGAGAGAGGAGACTGAAAGCAGGAAGATAAGTTAAGAGACTACTGCAGTGGTTCAGGTAAAAGGTGATTAGAAACTGAAATAGGGTGGTAGTTGGATGAGTATTGAGAATAATTTCAAGAGATTCTGTTGAAATAGAACTGACAATGTTTAGCATATTGAATACTAAGAATGAGGGAGTAAGGAGTGGGGATTAAGGAGACTGAGCCATCCTGGATGACCCTGAGGATAGTGGTGCTTTTAATAGAGAGAGGGAAGTTAGTGGGGAGACTAAAAGTGGAGGTTTGGGTAGAGATAAAACTCCATCTTGGACATGTTGAGTATGAGATGCCAATAGGATACCTAGAAGATGTCCAGTAGGCAGCTGGCAGTGTGGGATTGGAATTTGGGAGAAAGACTGGGGCTGGGTTTATAGATTTGTGAGTCATCCACAGAGATGAGTTGAAAGGAAGAACAAGCTATAAGTAAAGTATTTCTCAGTTATTTGTCCTGCCCCTTTTAATCTACCCCTCTGCAATTAATACACTGAGAACCTTAATGCAGTTAGTTTTTCATTCAAAGCAGCAAGGAATTGCTAAGGAAAGAGTAATTCTAAGAGACCTTGAATCTAACTTTGTTCCTTTTTATTTGTGGCTTAATTCCAGCAGATTGCTATTCTTTGGAAAATAAAAATGGCCAATGGTGGATGAAGATCTGTACCCATAAGCACAATTTATTTGCACTATTATCTTTCCTTCTCTGTTAGTCAATTTTTGGACAAAATAACAGTGAAAAGAGGAAGGGGAAATTATACAAATAAATAATTCTTCCATGATTATAAATATGAGAACTTTCTATCTTCACTTTCTTAATTTCAACTGCATCATGTCTTACAAAGTGTATGTGTCCCATTGGATAGATTGCCCAAATAGAGATTAAAGATGCATTAAAATGTTTATATTTGTTTGACACTATAATCTGATCTGGTAGCTCTAAGTAATAAACCATTGTCTTCACAGGCAGGAGACTTAGGTCATAAATGTGGGAAAGGTATAGGTGTGATCAAAATACTTGCCAAAGAGCCATTATTTTAAATTCTGTAATAACACCCTAAATGTTTATAGCTACCTGTATGTTACATGTGACAGAGTGTCATTTAAAATTGCTTCCCACAAATTTATTTATGTAGTCCTGTGGACTGAGAGCGATCTTTATAGTGGCTTAGCTACAGATGTGACAGGGCAATTCATAGCTCAAATGACTATATATTCTAAGAAGTATCAGAGAAGGAAAGCATTGGACAAAGCTAGGAACATGCTTCTTTACATTAAGCTGAAACAGTAAAAATATGGCAAGTGTTTATTCTTTGGCTAAAACATACCAGAGCCAGTGAGAGATTTATGAACACGAGATTCTAACCATTCTTATTCTTTTGATGAAGTTCTTCCTCATCTTCCCTCCACCCTCCCACAGGTGGTAAGGACCTTCTGCCTTTGGACCACACACAACATTTTCTCTTCTGTGGTAATTCTGGCTTATTTGGAACATCATTCA
The DNA here is from genome assembly GCF_016433145.1 of Gracilinanus agilis. Taxonomy (NCBI): domain Eukaryota; kingdom Metazoa; phylum Chordata; class Mammalia; order Didelphimorphia; family Didelphidae; genus Gracilinanus; species Gracilinanus agilis. The sequence continues at coordinate 637,489,978 of NC_058131.1, forward strand.
CCTGTTTCTTAGCTCTAGTTTGATATAGGTTAGGGTTCCAATGTGATTATATTTCACATTAGATAATTTCTCTCAATTTTGTTGATTTTTTGTTTTGTTTTTATGAAGCCTCTATTTCCCAGCATATCCTCTGCCTCCCCACCCTGAGAGCCGTCTGCTATAATAAAGAATTCAAAAAGAGAAAAAAAAGCAAAACTATGTCAAAAGAAAAAACTAATGCTGTATATAGTGTTCTATAACCATAGCCCCTGAACTCTGCAAAGAAAAGCTGGGGTAGGTGCATTCTTCTGTCTCTTCTTTGGGACCAAGCTCAGTCATTGTAATTTTATGGTATTTGGTTTTGATTGCTATCCCCTTCTCTTTACATTGTTGTAGTCATTGTTTAGACAGCTAGGTGGCTCAGTGGAGATAGAGTGCTGGGCCTGGAGTCAGGAAGACCTGTGTTCAAATCCATTCTCAGACACCTAATAGCTGTGTGATCCTGGGCAAGTCACCTAACCTCTGTTTGCCTTAATCCACTGGAGAAGGAGACACTCCAATACCTAGACTAAGAAACTCTATGGACTGTATGGTTCATGTGGTCACAAAGAGTCAGACGCATCAGAACAAAGATGTTATTTGTTTTTTAGTTTCTTTAGCTTTTCATGCTTCTTGGTATTCATTGTGTTCATCTTTTCTTACAGGGTAATAATATTCAGTTGTGTTACCTGTTACAATTTATTTAGTCATTCCCCAATCAATGAGCATCTATTTTGTTTCCTTATCTTTGCTACTACAAAAAGTGCTATTACAAATGTTTTGGTGTATTTTGTACTTTTCTTTTTGTTGCTGACCTCCTTGTGGTATATACTGAGCTGTAGAATCTCTTTCTAGAGGTTTCTTGATAGTTTACTCACTGTCTTAACATAATTCTAAATTGCTTTTCAGAACAGTTCGATGAATTCAGCATTTTACCATCAATATGCCTATTTTTCCAATCTTTCCAACTCTTTTCCTATATATTTTTTTATTTTCTAGGAGTGAGAGAGATGAAATATGAGAGTTCTTTTGGTATTACTTTATTAGTGATTGTAGATATAAAGATTTTTTTTGTCCTTCTTTAAATTTTAAATTCTTGTCTAATTTCAAACTCTGGTTTATATCTTCAGTGGCCAGTATGAAAATGTGACTTGGGTGAAAGAGAATAGAGAATAAAGTAAAACAATCTAATCAGTTTGAAAATTAAAAGTAAGATAATAAACACATTCCTCAGCAAGTACAATCTCCTTTTCCCTTCCCAGTCATTATGAGAAACAAATGCCTACAAGACTCATGCTTCAGTGTGGGAAGTGGATTAACCTTTAGTATAGTAGTTGTGATGTTGCTATTGTCTGGTATTTTTGCTGCTATGTCTTGTTTCTCTGTTCTCAGCAACTTATTAGCTACTTGGGATCCAAGTCAAAGCATTTGCTGTGCTCACATCCCTCACATCTTTCTATAGAGTCTTGGTCAAGAAAGGAAATTTTCTTTCTCTCTTTCATTATACCTCGTATGCTTTCTAGGGGCATCAAGAAATCTGTGTCATGGCTAGATTTATTTTGGTACTAGATAATGCTATCTCTCTTTATATCATCTTAGATTCGTAGTGTCTGGGCCACTCAGAAGAACCCCTTTTAAATACCTTCCCAGAAATATCACACCAATTGTAATCTTCTCCTCGGCCTCCCAGCATTCTGAGAATTGATGTCCTCTCATTTCCAAACAGGCCCAGTAGCCATTGCAGTCCTCTTCCTATTGTAGATACCTCTACTGCACATATTGGAGTTGTATAGGGATTGTGGCTCCCTATTAGATTGTTAGTGCTTTCAGAATATGATGATTCATTAATTTTTATACCTCTTTGTTCCTCGTCTCTATGCACCTCTTTGCCTATCACATTTCTCTTCACATAGTAGGCTTTAAAATGGAAAGGAATACATGGTCAGAGTGAAAAAAAAGTAGGATGAAACCAGTGATTAAAGATGGGGTGCTTTTTATATTCAGAACAAACGTGAAGAAGCTACTATCAAAACCTTAGCATGAAGGGGAAAGCTATGGCAGAATTGAAGAAGAGAATACTGAGTTTTAGAACCACTCCCCCAAAATGATATCTTTAGAGAATAAAAAAAGCATTACAATTGACAAGTCTAAATTAACCTAAAAGCTCTCAGCAGGAGAGTCATCTAGATAAAAGGCAAACTGTCTTACAAATAGAACATGGGTCTCCAAACTTATCTCAGGGTTGAAAAAAAATGCTCCAGGTTCTTTAATAGAGCCAAATTTGACCCAATAGCTCCCAAGTATGCTCTGGCTTCAAGAGTCCCCTGGAGGTAAGTGCAAGGGGGAAGGGCCAATTTTTTAATTTGCAGAAAATTGCTACTCCTCCAACTGTGAATGGCTGAAAGGCAGGCATAGAGCTAACATGGCCTCAGGGACAGGGAGCCTTCCTGGACAAGGACAACTGTATATCATTGACAAACTGGAACACAGAACAGTTTTACTATTGGGATCTGAACCTGAAACAGCAACAGAAGAGAAGCAGCTTTTTGGACCAGACAGCCCCAAAGAGAGGAGTAAATGCAGAATATGACCCGAGTTCAAAACTCATACTGCTACTTACTAAGTATATTACTTTAGTCATATCCCACTATTTTTTTAGTTTCTCATCTGTAAATTAAAGGAGTTTGATATGATATTCTCTAAGGTCCTATCCAACTTGACATCTGTGTTGATGCTGTAATGAAAAAAGGTAAAGTTGACAAGGATTAAAATAATCAGTAGCTATTTGCTCAACTTCCAAAATTATTAATTTCCTCATTCAAAAAAATTCATAGAATACTAGCCACTAAACAGATAACTCCCAGTTATATAGATTTAAAACTTACAAAGTTATTTATATACAGCAGCCCTATGGGGAGAGATTGTAGAAGTGTAGTATTTTTTACTTTATTGGTAAGAAAACTGAGACTTGTAGAGATTAAATGTCTTGCCTACTCATACAACTAGTTATGTATCCAGGTTGGGATATGAAACCAGATTTTCTGGCTTCAAGTCTAACGTTATTTCACAGTACCACACGTTGTTTCTTATGTGTAAAGACCAGTTTTGGGGATCTGTGGGAAAAACAAAGAAAAATATAGTCTTTGCCTTCATGTAGCTTCCAGTTGAGTAAGGAAGAAAAAACATCTACAGCTTACCCTGATACAAGATAGCACGTAAAAGAACAATGTGAGACTTAAGAAGTGAAATGGGAATTCCGAAGAGGGAGAGATAACCTCTGGGTGGGTCAGGGGAGCCTTCATAACAAAGGGAGGGTCAAAAGATAGAGTGGACTTAGTTCCTAACTTTTCATGTGTAATTTCAAATTGGAATATGGAAAGGGTAGATTACTTCACAGCCACATCAGTAGCACCACATTGACTTCAATAATGATTATTTCTCTCTTTTTAAAAACAAAAATCTTTATTGCACCATGTGAAGTAAAATCAGACTTTTCCAACCTTCTGAGTTTTCTCTGTAGAATCTGAGAAGAAATGTGAAGATTGGGGTTGGGGGCAGGTGAGAGGAATAATTCAGAGAAAGAAAATAGGGCTAGTCATGGTGACTGGGGAAAGGAAGAGTATGATAACAAGAGTGAATGAAAGGCAGAACTGTCAGCTAAGAAAAGTTTGGTCTATTAAAAATTCAGAGGATAAAAGAATAAGTTTGAGGTGGAGAAAAATCACACATGTACCCTTGAAACCATCCCTTTCTCTCATAATTTTCTTGTGTTTTGTCCCCATTTCCTCCAGAACTCTGTTTCTAGGATACTATGTCCATCTCTGACCAAAAAGGTAGAAGATGGAAGTGGTGGCAACTGTGATGATGAGAAAAGATAGGACAATTTGGTGTGCATGGGATGGAAAATGTTGCATAGGGATATAGAGAAGGCTGGATGAGACTGAAAATGGTAGACAGCATCTCCCTACATGCCCTAGCAGTCCTTCAGATATGTCCCACACCTAAAAAGTTTGAGCAAGATTTCATGGGGGCATAAATTTAGAACTGGAAGAGACTAGAAACTATTGAGTCCAACTCCTTCATTTTTACAGGTGAAAATTTGAGGCATATAAAGGTTAAATGACTTGCCTGGAGTCTAGTTAAGCATCTGGAGTGAGATTTGAACTTAGGGCTTTGTGACTCCAAGTCCAGTGCCTAATCCATTATCCCATGCTATTATTCAGGAACAATTCTAAAATAGGGTTAGGCTGATCTCATGACTTGTCTATTTCTGAGTTCTAAGTCCCTGGATGTACTATGTCAGGAAACTCATGAAGAGAGGTCATCACATCATGTGTCTGGCAGACGTCCATTCCAAATCCTTAGCAAGTGTTATCCTTGCCCGTTATACCATTAGCAAACTTCCAAGCTTAGCCAAGCTTCTAAGAGATGCTATTGTGGCAGTGACTGAGACAGTGGTGTAGTGAGAGCTAGCATACAAAAGCCATATGTCACAGACACCATAGGAGAAAAAGAGCCTATAACAAGGTGAGGACCCTTATACCGTAGATTCAAATACCGACTGCACTGTTATTCCCTCCTCCCCCAATGCTCTTTCAGTGGTAGATGATGCACAAAGAAATCAGAGGAGCACAATTCCAAAAGAGGCTGGAGGCAAACAAAGGGGAGACATTTTCTGTTATTAAGACACAAAATCCTTACATTTAATTAAAACTTACCATGGCAACCACCAAAATACAGGGCAAGGAGGCTACAACTTCTGAGATAAAAAGCTCTTGTGAGGAGGGAGTCTCTACCACTAAGGGGCAATGTCAACTTTCTTTTCTTTTCATACCTTCAATTTTAAAAGAATTATCACTACTTCAATTTTTAAAAGGTTTGTCTTTATTGGGGCTTTGTGTTTAAAGTAAATATTAAAGTGATAAGTTCTTATAGTCAGTCATATATTATAAATCAGTCATATATTAGCTTTATTTTTCATTCTTTCTAGTTACGTTCAATGAATAGAAATGTATGCCCAATATAGTTTAAATAATGCCCTTTCCCAGGATATCACATATATCTAAGTTTTTGATGTGAGATTTATCCTTAATTTGCGACTGTAACTGAGTAACTGAATTGTTTATAATGATGCCAATGGGGCCAAATTTGTAGGCTTAGTCTCTATCTTTATTCCTTGGGCACTTATTGTATTAGGAGCTCAATCAACTCTTGCCATTGATCCTAAGGAACACTAGGTAGGAGTATGGATGGGGCTCAGGGGAAACTAGATGACATAGTAGATAGAACATTGGATTTGGAGTCAGGACAGCTTAAATTTGAATCTTGCTTTATATCCTTCTAACTGTGAGACTCTAGGAAAATCATTGAACCCCTCTTTGTCTCAGTTTCTCATCTCTAGAATGAGGGAGATAAAATCAACTGACTCCAAATTCCCCTACAGCTATAAATCTATAGTCTTGTGAAACCTGTCCTCATTCAAACCTAAGTCAAAGTATAGGTTTCACTGATGCTCAAATAGTGCCATCTACCAGAACATGCTTATTATTTCAAAGCTAAACTGAGTGAATGGAACCAAATAAGGAAGGCAGTTGAAAATGTACTTTTATATTGCAAATGATTCATAAATTTATCGGTATAGATACTCCCTCCAGTGGGGTGCTAATCATGTCATGGAATAAACCATTTTTATGAGTTTCTGGGACAAAAATATTGACTAGCAATAGTCACATTTCTGGTGATGAAGTTTTCCACATTTGATTCCTAAAGCAGAGACACAATGTCTTGTTGCTGGTGCCATACTTGAAATGTTTCCAGCTTGCTAAGTAAGACCTAGCAGAATTTGAGCTCTAATATTATAACCTCCAATGGTACCTCTATTCCACAGTGATGCCTTACAGCAGGACTTTATTTTAATTTATTTAAAATTCCTACCTTCTGTTTTAGAATTGATAGTAAATATTGGTTCCTAGGCAGGAGTGGAAAGTGATAGGCAATTGGGGCTAAGCAACTTACCCAAGGTCACATAGCTAGAAAATATATGAGGCCAAATTTGAACCCAGGTCTCCAAGCCTGGTTCTCTATCCATGGAGCCACCTAGGAGTTCTTGGAGCAATACCTTAGGGGAGGTATTGAAATTATTTTCTTCCTCTCTCTCTCTCTCTCTCTCTCTCTCTCTCTCTCTCTCCCTCCCTCTCTTTAACCCTTACCTTCCGTCATAGAATCAATATTGTGTATTGGTTCTAAGGTAGAAGAGTGGTAAGGGTTAGGCAATGGGGGTTAAGTAACTTGCCCAGGGTCACACAGCCAGGAAGTATCCAAGGTCAAATTTGAACCCAGGACCTCCTATCTCTGGGTCTGACTCTCAATCTACTGAGCCATCCAGCTGCCCCCCTTCCCATCTCTCTCTTTTTTTTATAACAACATTTTTTTTAAAATTTTAAACCCTTAACTTCTGCTTATTGACTTATAGGTGGAAGATTGGTAAGGGTAGGCAATGGGGGTCAAGTGACTTGCCCAGGTTCACATAGCTGGGAAGTGTCTGAGGCCGGATTTGAACCTAGGACCTTCTGTCTCTAGGCCTGGCTCTCAATCCACTGAGCTACCCAGCTGACCCCCTTCCCATCTCTTCTTAAGAAATTTCACTTTTTTTATTTTGGATTTAAACTCTAAATAAAACAGACATTTCCATATATATATAGGAGAACAATAAAAGAGAATTGTACATGAAATTGCTGATATGTATAATGTAAGCTTGCTTTTCTTTTAAAATATATAACCTTTAGCTTTCAAAGATGTTTTGATTGTCTGTTTCCTTCTGTTCTCTTTTCTGCATTAAAATATGCCCCATTTCCTTTTTTTCTTTATTAAAATTGGTACCATGTGCCACACCCTACCCCACTTTCATTTTCCTCTATTGAAAAAGGGAAAAGAAAGAATAATAGGCCTTGCAACAAATATTCATAGTCAAACAAAATAAGTTCCCACACTGTGTGAGAGTATATAAATTTATGCCTTATTCTGCATTTTGATCCAGTCATCTAGACTGTCAAGAGATGAGTAGCATGTCTTATTGTTAATCTCCTGGGATCCTAGTTGATCAGAGTTCTGGAGTCTTTCAGATTTTTAAAAATAACATTTTATACAAATTGTACATTTGATTCTACTTTCTTCACTTAGTTCCCTGAAGTCTTCCTACCTTTCTTTGAAGCCATCCATTTCTTTATTTCTTAAGGTACAATAATATTCTATCCCATTCATATACTATAATTTGTTCAATGCTTTCCCAAAAGATGGGATCTTCTTTGTCTTCAGTCACTGTTACTACAAAAAGAGCTGTTATACATATTGATTTCCTTGGGATACAGGTCTTGTAACTGGGTCTTAGGGTAGTCACAATTTGGTAACATTTTAGACATTGTTTTCCAGAATGACTGGACCATTTCATTAGTTTACCTATTTTTTCCACAGCCATTCAAGGAATTCTTATTTTTCTTTTATATGTTATCTTTGCCAATCAGATGGATATGACATGGACCATTAGAGTTGCTTTCGATTGCATTCCTTTGATTATTAGTGATTTAGAGCATTTTTTTTCTTATAGATATTCCAAGTTTGAAATTCTTTTGAAAACTCTTTGTTTATGGGCTTTGATGATCTATCTACCCAGGATATCTCATATTCTTTTAAATTTAAACTAATTTCTTATAGATCTTGGATATGAGATCTTCATCAGAGAAACTTGTTGCAAAGATTCCCTCCTCCCCAAATTTCCTTTTCCCTTCTAATTTTAACTTCATCTGTTCTATTTGTGCAAAAGCATTTTACTTTTATGTAATCAAAATGGTCCATTTTAAATTCCATAATCCTCTTTATCCACAAATCCAAAAGGTACATTTGTTTGTAATTTCACCCTATATAGCAAAACATATATCCATTTGGAGCTTATCTTGGTATACAGTTTAAAATGTTGATCTCTGCTTAATTTCTGCCAGACTACTTCCAAGTTTCCCAAGCAGTTTTTGCTCAAAAGTGAGTTCTTTCCCCAGTAACTGGGGTTACAGGGTTTATTAAATATTTGTTTTAGTGCATTGTGTAACTAGTCTATTTCACTAGTTGTCTTATTTTATTTTATTTTATTTTTTTAAACTCTTATCTTCCGTCTTGGAGTCAATACTGTGTATTGGCTCCAAGGCAGAAGAGTGGTAAGGGTACGCAATGGGGGTCAAGTGACTTGCCCAGGGTCACACAGCTGGGAGGTGTCTGACGTCACATTTGAACCTAGGACCTCCTGTCTCTAGGCCTGGCTCTCAATCTACTGAGCTACCCAGCTGCCCCCTAGTTGTCTTATTTTAAAATCAATACCAAGTCATTTTGATGATTACTACTTTGCAGAATACAGTAGTTTGAAATTTGGTACTGCTAGACCCCTTTCTCATTTGAAATTAATTTCTAGAAATTTATTATTTTTCTTCCAAATGCTAAGCAAATCCAGAGATGGCAGTGTCAAAGATACACATACTCCAGAGACAGCATCTTTGATTATACTGTCCTGCCCAAACTTGCTGGTTGACCATGCCCAAGTTGTTTAGTGCTCCTATGCTTCAGTGTCACCATCTACTTTTCCTTTGGCCTTCATTATGTGATATTCACAAATTTCCAATTTCTGTTTGCCCACAAAACTCAGTTCCTTTCTCATACTCAGGAGACCTAATAGTGTCTCAAATTTCCTATGCCTGATGGCATGCAGTATAGTAAAAACCGCCACATCAGAGGTGAAAAGTGTTAGCTGTGTCCAAAATACCCATTTGATGTTGATTTACTAGGCCAGTAATTGTGAGGTAACACCCAGCTGCCTTATTACCCTAAATTAAATGCATATTAAAGACACTTAAAATTAAGTGTTACAGATGCTTCTTGGTTACATATGAGCTGTCACATGGCAAATAGGGTCAGGAGATGTGGGGGCTATTTATCCTTGGATTTTTCTGACAGTAGGCTACATGCATAGTCTTTGCCATAAAAGCCACAGATGTGACCAGCCTCTAGAGCGAGCTGATGCAGGGGACCGGCTAATTCTTCTTTTATGGTAATGAAAGACATTTTTCGATCCTGGGGAGAGATTGAACTTCAGTTCAAAAAGCTGATGCTCTGGTGCAACGATTAAGTAGGGCCTCTTCAGAGGCTGTAAATGAAGAGGGTTATATTTTAAGAGCCTGAGGTCCAAATGCATAATGATTTCTTAGGTCATTTAAGCATCATGACTTTCCCTGAGGGTTTTTTTTTTTATTTCAAAATTTCAAACCTTGCCCTGTCTAGGGCCAAGGTGGGCAAGAAGGCAGAAACTAAACCCAATTCAAAGGGGATTCTGACTCAGACTGTTCCTTCTTCTGAGTCTCTGAAAGGAGAATTTAAAAATAAAATAAAGACAGCACTGACTCAGACACATGACATGGCTATGAAATATCCTAGAATTTCAGAACAAAAGAGACCTTATAACACAGGAAATCCATCCTCTCCATTTTATAAAGGAGGAAACTGAGGCCAATAGAAAGGTAGTGATTTTGCCCAAGGTCACACAACTAGTGGCTATGTCAGAGTGAGAGAGTTTTATGCCTTCTTGAAAAGTAAGATGTTCTTTCTCCCTGTCCTCCTCTTCCCAAATACATTGTACCCTCTCAATTTATCTTCTTCTCATTGCCTGAATGAAGGCAACAGCAGAGCTGTTACTGAGCTGTCATGGCCAGGCAGGTACACTGAACAAAGACTGAATGTTGGCTACAAAGAGGTTTCTCAACAAAGTGCTAAGATGTTGCAGATAATTGTCTGTAAGTCCGCTACATGCCTGGACAGATGGAGGCAGCTGTGCTGGAGCGGAAAGGAAAAGAGTAGGAGCTAGGTGATCTGAATGCTATTCCCAGCCAAGGCAGGAAGCTTCCACTGGCCTTGGTGGGCCAGGTCCCCAGAAGGCAGTAGTCTAGGACAGAGAAGCAGCCTACCTCCCTCTGATTTCTAGAAGCAGCTCTGAGGATTGTTGGGCTTTCAGAGTCTGTGTAACTCTGTGACCCTACTGTTGAGCTCATTAACAATCAACCAGTTGACATCAACTTGTTTTTACAAAAGGGGAGACAGTGTGGTCTGGGTGATTCTGCATTGCTTCAGAATCACTTTGACCATGATGCCTTTTTTTTTTGGCAGTGAAGTGATGCGGTGCATATAGAGTGCCTGGTCTGGAGTCAGGAAGACTCATTTTCCTGAGTTCAAATCTGGCCTCAGACACTTACTAGCTGTGTGATTCTGGGCAAGTCACTTAACTCTGTTTGCTTCAGTTCCTCACCTAAAATGAATTGGAGAAGGAAATGGCAAATTGAACCAGTATCTCTGCCAAGAAAATCCCAAATGGGGTTGCAAAGAGTCAGACATACCTGAAACGTGTGAACAACAAAATTGACTGAGAATCTCCAGTTACAAAATGTTCCTCTCAATTTGGGGCACTCTTTCTCCTTGTACACACAAAGTAACTGGGGTTTTAGGCTCAAGCTTGAAGTATAACGTTAGTGAGGTTCATATGTAGAGATTATGTAGGGTCAAGGGGGTATCTCTTTACTCCTGCCAAGTGGAAGTTTTTTTTTCTCCCTTTTTGCAGAAATTTCCCGTAAGGTAATTTTTGGTGAGCTTTGAGCATTAATGTCTTTCTGAAGTCTGGGACAGCATGCGTTTCTGTTCATGATGAGGAAGTCACAATCCCATCCTCAGGTGACTGTCTTGTTCTATCTATTCACAGACATTTCCTCTCTCATCAGATACTACCATTCTAATGGTCACTACTAGCTTGTTTCAGTGTACTTTGCTACCAACTTTGGTTGCCAGTGAGACCTATGATGGCTTTGATGGATCCTTTGAACTCGTGGTAACCTGGACTCTTTTATCTCAGCATACTTCCTTTATCTGAGATCAAGAAAGAATGAACACAAAAGAAGCACAAGTTCTGTGCGTTCTGGGACACACAGAAACCCGGTGGGAAATAAGTCAGCTGCTTCTCTTTTATCCAGTCGATTGAGACATGCCTTGTCCTCACTTCCCAGAAGGAAAAGAGACCCAGAAATTAAGTCATTTTTGCATGCAAACTAAATTCATCATTTGTCTATCTATCTATCTATCTATCTATCTATCTATCTATCTATCTATCTNCATTTGTCTATCTATCTATCTATCTATCTATCTATCTATCTATCTATCTATCTATCTATCTATTGTTAGGGTTCAAAATGGGTGGCCTCCAGAGGAACACACGAGACAATGCAATCAAAGCAGGAGAAAGCTTTATTGCCAGTACACACTGGGGAAACTCATCAAAGAGAGTCCCGAAGCATGCATTCAGAAGAGGGAATATATATGTTTCTGGGATATAGGTGCCTTTGTCTTAGGGTGAGCTAATAGCTAGACAGAGGGAGTAGGGGATGCTTTCAGGTGCCACAGGACATGATTCTTAATCTTCAAGGCTGTTCTGTCTAGGAATCTTCAAGGCTGTTTCATCTAGGGGCCCTGGGGCTTTCAGCCAGGAGTTGTCCCTGGGACTGTGAGTCAGAGATAACTGCCCTGCTTGAGCCGGGCATGACGTTATCCAAAAACCCCTTGCTTAATTGCCAAGTTTAGCTTTTTGGCTATAATATTCTTATAAGCTATAAGCTACAATATTTCTATAAGCTTTTTTGGCTATAACACTATCTATCTATCTATTAAACCCTTACCTTCAGTCTTAGAATCAATACTGTGTATTGGTTCTAAGGCAGAAGAATGGTAAGGGCTAGGCAATGGGGGCTAAGTGACTTGCCCAGGGTCACACAGCTGGGAAATATCTGAGGCTAGATTTGAACCTAGGACCTCTCATCTCTAGGCTTGGCTCTCAATACACTGATCTACCCAGCTGTCCCCCAAACTAAATTTAAACTTAGCTCTTCCTGAGTTTCTTTCAGCTCTGTTGTCAGTTACAAGACTTATCATCATGCAGTGCTACTCCATTAGTCAGATTTGACTAGAACAAGACCTCTAAAATTTCATATATTGGATTGGAACTAGGCATGGAATATCTGCACATTTGCCTATCCTATTCAGGACAAATCTGAGCATACTCTAAGGACAAGGTCCTCAGTGGTTAGTCCCTCTACTAAAAAGTATAAATTTGCAGCTAGTCTAATTTCATAGAACAGAATGGAATTCCTAGTATTCAGAAGATGTGACCAGTAGAGAACGAATTCTTTTTTTAAATAAAAATTGTATTGATATGTTAGTTTTACATTGCCAAAATTAACCCTGTACTCTTCGAGAGCCATTCTATATAAAAAAGATTTTTTAATAGGAAGAAGAGGAATATCAAGCAAAGTTGATCAACGTGTCACTAAAAAAATGTGACAACAGATATCATGTTGTGCATTTGTTGGCCATCTCCCCCACTCTCTAAAAGGGATTAGGAAAGTACCTTTTCTTTGGAGCCCACCCTGTGTTCTTTGTAATTGTGCAGCAATTGTTTTGAGGTTGTTCTTTTCATTTACATTGTAATAACCATAGTGTATATTCTTTTGTTTTGTGTTTATTTTATTAGTTACTACTAATAAATGGAGCATTTAAAAATATTTGCTGATAATTTTGAGAACTGTTAATTCATATTCTTTGACCACTTTTAGGAAATGACTTTTGGGCATATATTTCTGTTAGATGTCTATATATATTAGATTCTAAACCCTTATCTGAGAAATTTGATATGAAGATTATTTTTCTCCCTTCTACCACTTCCAATCTTGGCTTAGATACATTAATTTGTTTCTGCAAAAGCCTTTCAATTTCCTGTAATCAAAATTATCTGTTTTATCTTTTGCAATTGCCTCTATCCCTTGTTTGGTTAAAAATATATTTCTTGAGTAGACAAGCCAACGTAGAGAAGTAGGAAGAAGTAGTGATTAAGCTCCCCAACCCCATCCCCACCACTCACTCCAACAAATTTGAATAGAAACTGTACAATATCAGCTTTCTAGCCCAAGTTCACAAAGTTGGCATGCAGGTGAGTGATGAGGGAAGGGGCCATGTAAAAGGGGTGGGCTGATATCATATATTTGGCCACTGAGTCAGGGCAGTGGTGCAGAGATGACCAGAGCTGAACACAGATATAGCACCATTCCTTAACTAATAGCAAGGGGTAGCCTCATATGGTGGCCAGAGCTTCAAATTAGTTCATGCCAGTGCAAATCAAGGAATCAGCCTCTACCCAATCCAATAGGCAGGATGGGCAGCACAGACTCCACCTCCAGAGCTCTGAGCTAAGAACATGGGAGGCACCCAGAAGAGACTGATCACTCAGTCCCAGATCAACAATTAAATCAATAGTAAAAGGCCTCCCAAAGGAAGCCCTGTACTCCCAGGAGCACTGACTCAGCCCTAACCTAGGCTTAGCATAGGCTCAGTATCAGAGTAGATCTTGGACTCAATTTCCTTTGCACAGGAAAGCAGTGCAAAGTTGTCTCCCATGGTTATCAGATCACTGTCTCACCCAGAAAAAGAAATCTCTAGCATATCTACCAAATTTGTATGTGATTGGAAGAATGACTTAAATAAAAAACAAAAAAAGAACTTATATGAGGCCAGGGTTGCCCAGGACACAGATTCAGAAGAGAGAATAACTCCAAAACACCCATGAGCAAAGCCTCAAAGTAAAACAGAACTTACTCAGAAGATCAGTTATAGAAAAAAATAATGCAAGATTTTAAAACAGAGGATAGAACTGGGGAAAATGAGAGCTATGGAGTAGAGACTTGGAAAGGGAATTAACAAGAAATACAAAATCTTACCCAAGTAATAGATTCCCTGAAAATTAGACTTGCCCTAAACAGATGTGATATACAGAAATGGGCTCCATAAGACAATTTTGTTGTTTAGTCATTTCAGTTGTGTCCAACTCTTTGCAACTCCATTTGGAGTTTTGTTGGCAATGATAGTAAAGTAGTTTACAATTTCCTTCTCCAGATGATTTTACATAAGGAAATTGAAGCAAAGAAAAAGGGTTAAATGATTTGCCCTGTGTCGCCCAGATAATAAGTACAGGCTAGATTTGATCTCAGGAAGATGAGTCTTCCTGACTCTCGGCTTGGTACTCCCTCCACTGCACCACCTAGTTATCACACAAGATTTTAATAAATAAATATTAAAGTCAAAAGATTTTTAAAAAGAGGAAAATATAAGATATATCATATAAAAAATAACTGACATGGAAACCATCAAGGAGAAAAAAAACATTAAAAATCATTGGGCTACCTGAAAACCATGTCCAAAAAGTTAGCCTAGATATATCATTTCTAGAGTCATGAAAAAAAATCACCCAGATTTCTTAGAACCAGTGGTCAAAGTGAAAATAGAAAGTACCCACTGATCACCTCTTAAAAGAAACCCAAAACATCATAGCTAAAATGCAGAGCTTTCAGGCCAAGTTAAAAAAATGCTTTAAGCTGCCAGAATTTGAACACCAAAAAGCCAAAGCTAAGATCACAGAAGATTGAGAAGCTAGCATGACAAAGGAGAGAACATGGAGTATAATATAAAAACGCAACAGTTATAGGATAGCAATCAAGAATAACTTTTGGATTTGTATTGAAATAGAGGACTTCCAAGCATTCCTGATGAAAAGACCAAAACTTAGTAGAAACCATGAAATAAAAATTCAGAAGCAAAGAGAAAAATAGAAAGCTCTAAAGATAAATACATAATTAGAAAAGGTTTTATAATGACAAAGTGTTTGCATTCTACTGGGAACAGTAGGATAATACAAGTATCCCTAAAAATCATGCTTTCAGCAGAAGTCATAGAGGTAATCAAATAAGTGGAGGACCTGGGAAGGTTTGTTATAATTTGATATTCTTAAAAGGAGAAAGGGAACAAAAAGCACAGTATGAAGAAAAATGGAGGAACTAGGGGATTTATCTCATGTTATCTTGGATGTTAAGTAGAATTCTATACAAATTAGGAAGAAATAGGAAGAGCAGGTGTCATTTGAACCTCACTTTGAATCAGTTCAGAGTGAAGTGAATAAAAAGAGAACAATTTATACTATAACAATATTGTTAAAATGAACAGTTTTAAAAAACTTAAGAACTCTAATTAGTGTAATAATCAACCATTTTTTTATAGAATGGCCAATCTAGAATAATACTCATCTCCTGAAAAAGAGGTGATGGACTAAATGTGCAGAGTGAAACATATTCTTGGACATGACCAAAGTGAGAATGTGTTTTTTTTGTTGTAAAGGTTTGTTTTTCTGTTTTCTGTAATGGAATTGGGGGAAGGAATAGAAGAGGTGGAGGCAGATATTTGTTAATTAAATAAATAAAACGTAATAAAACAAAACTAAATAATATATCCAAATATTATTGTAAAGAAGATAAGTTCTTTATAATTCACTAGTATTCTAAGAGGAGAGCTTTTGGGACGACACCAAAAATAAAAGCATACATACATATATTTATAATTTACATGGTTACCAAGCATTTCCACATTATTTTATTTCAGCCTTAAAATTATCTCCCTGAGGTAGGTAGTGCTATAATCATAATTTTTTAGATGAAATTAAGGCTGTGTGTGATTTCTCATAGTCATATATCTAATTAGAAGCAGCATGAGTACAGAGGAAAATAACCTGTGTTCAAATCCTAGTTTTGTTGCTTATTGCTTTTGTAACCTTGGGCAAATCATAATGCCTTTAGGAAACCTCAGTTTCTTCATCTATAAAATAAAGGAGTTGGGCCAAGGATGTGCTTGTAAATGTTTAACAACTTTCTCTCAAAGAAAAATTTTTTTTAGTTAAAGAGTTTATTTAGGTAAAGGGTTTATTAACCTTTCCCCTAACTTTAATTCCAGAGTTGTTCACCATAGTTGGGCTGCAAAGAATGAATTGTATATAAGCAATAAACGAAAAAAAGAACTGCAGTGTCCAAGGGCTTCAAAATATTAGAGAAGTAATTCTCTAGATCCATAAACAAAAGCAAGAAAAGAAAGAAAAAAAGTTAAAGAAGTCACATGATATAAAATAGTAGTTCCATATAACTTTCAAGTTTTAACTTTCAGAAGTTGATACTCAATTCAGTTTGTCTCATTCTTAGAAGCCATGACATCCTTTTAAATTTAATATACATTATTAACATTTTTCCATTATTTTCTTGAGTCTAGAAATCAACAAAACAATAAATGAACTCTATTTTATAACATTGGCTGATTTGGGGGGATGTAAATCCTCACACTGAAAATTTAACAATCAGCTCTATGCATTTGAGATGACTCCACCACAGTCCTAGGTTGTACTAGACGAATTTTAAGATCAACTTCCTTCTCCTTTAGGTGGATTTATCTGCATCTCTATTTGGCCTAGATGTATACTTCTCCTCTCAGCTGGACACATTTGGTCTGCTAGCTCCAGTGACATGTTTCAGGGATGGTGGTGGAAAAATGGACTTTACCACCTGGTTATAGTCTCCTGTGTCTGGTTGCTGTATGAATTGCTTATTTTATATAAAGACCAAAAGGGCTTGACTGATTATATCAACCAATCACAAGATATTTCCTGTATGGTATCAGTTGCCTCCATCAAATGGCTAAAACCCTACCTGTTTAAGCATTTGTAATAAGATTGTATAAAATCTTTATATTTTGTGATTATATTCTGAGCCTTCTGTAATTACATTTCTCTGAACCTGGAAGGAAATGCCTTCTTTTAGATGAATCTTTGATATGTCTTTTTATGGTTAATATTTGTTTTTTTTAAATATATATACTTTTTTGTCTTTGTATACCACATTTTGTTGAACTGTTCCCTTGTCACTGGATATGAGATGGTCTAGTTTTATATTTTTTACTATTATGAAAAATGTTCTTTCCATTCAAAATAAATTTTTGAAAAAAAGAAAAAGATCCCCTCTCTGCCCCACTGCTTCCCTTCTCCATTAGTAACTTTCTTGGGATATAGATGTACTACTGGTATCTTTGGGTCAATGGTTTTGTGCCACATTGCTTTTCAAAAAGACCAGAAGAATTCACAGTTCTGACAGCAGTATAATAGTGGCCATATCTCTCCATGACCCTGCCACATAACTGCTAGTTATCAAAGCCAATAAATTTCTTACCTCTAGAAAGTATAATTCATAGAAATCAAATGGATTACCCAATTCATAGTTTTGTAACAAGAGAATTAAAATCAGGACATGATGCAAACATATCAAGCCATAAGCCAAATTTAAAATTATGTTGGTAGTCATGCTTAACCAGAGTTCTTGAACTGTAAATTTAAAAAGGCTTTTAGACCAAAAATTATAAAATGCTATTGCTACAAAATTTCCTTGAATCTCTGGAGGAATTAATGGAGGGGAAGTAGGACAGGAAAGCTTTAAAGAGAATTCCCAAAAGGAAGTTATTGTCAAACAAACTCATTATTGAAATTATGGTCATGAAGTCTGACAAGCTTAGTTGCAACTGAGAAGTGTGATAGGTAAATAAATATCCAATATTTGTTGCTTTATGAGAATATATTTTAGGTCAGAATGGAGTTATCTTCCTTCACTTTGGAGCTTTCTAGCCTTAGTTGCACATTGGCATTATGTCTTCAAGAACAAATTTAATTCTTTAATACATCCAACAAATACTTGTGGTTAATGTTTGTTAAAAATCATAAATAGAAGAAAAAATATTTAATAAAGACAAAAACTTAGAAAAACATGTACTTTAAACATGAAGAGATGAAAAATAAAGCTTTGTCTTTACCCTCAAGGAGATTGTAATCTAATACATGGAGAAAGGCTATGTACATACATAAATACAATACAAATTAGAATATAAATATATGAGAAAACATTGATTTTTTAAAAAATCCTTTGGGGTGGGGTATAGCTAATGGGCTAGAATTCCAAATATTTTAAATTTAGTTTGTATTCTTTTCATTTGTTGAGGAGGATGAATTGGTTAATAGAAGCCATTCTAAGGAGTGTGTACTCATAGCTCCTCTGGAAACTTCCAGTGACTTCAGGGACAGTGTGACTTGGTATTTGGGTTTGTCGAGTGTGAATTCCTTGGATGCTTCTGACCAGATAATGACCCAGTGCTGAAAGAGGTTAATATAATATGGCAAACCTGAGTGGTCCCTGATCCTACTCCCTACAGGAGCAGGGTGTTACATCAGTTAAAAGAAAAGACAGCTTACTGGATGACTCTTTCTTCTTTCAACCCTAGGTGACATCATGTAAGGGTTGAGGAAGAGCTGCTCCACACGTCATGGTGATCTTGCCCATGTGGTGGTGCAAGGGGATGCTACTAGGCAAGCTTGCATCTGAGTCCCTGGTTGGCTTTTCCATGTTTGTATTTGTTTTTATCTATTGTTAGGTGAATGACTTTGCATCTGGAGATGATTATGCCAAGATTTGAATTTGAATTTATGAGTTTGAACAGTTTAGAGGTTTAGGGTCTATCAAGTGGGTCTGATTGGCATCGAAAGAAGCTTCTTTTTTAGGAGTGACAGTCCTCAAGAAGAGAACTGGCACAAGTTTAACCTGTTTTACCAATTAAATTATTTGGGATTTATTTGCACAGTGCAGAGCTAAGGTGAAATATAAAATGCCTAATTAGCTGCACTGAAAACCGCTTATGTTTTGATGAGGTTTAAATACCAGCCTGCCATCATCTTGTAACAGTAATTACAAGTAATAGAATCCTGTTTTAATTCGTTGTGTCAGTGTAAACTGTGAAGTCCTTTATGTTTCATAATTCTCATGTGAGCAGGAATAAAATACTTATCCCCAAATTGATTCATGAGTATCTTTTTACTTCAGTCCTTTTGGGGAGACAATATCCATGATCTTAAACCTTAGCCTTAAGCAATTTGACCTAGTGGCACTGGGTTGGAGTTTAACAAGCCAGGGAATGTGAGAAAAGGGAATCTAGCACCTCTCTCTTTAGAGGGCAGGCTCCTCAACATGGAAACCAGTTGGATTTCATTCCTGGGTCCAGATTAGAGGGGCCCCTTAGTGAGGAAGAGAGTGACACAGTATTCTGCCTCCTCTGAGCCCAGGAGCTGTTTCTCAGTGTTAGATTTGATGCTTTATCAGGATATAACTTGAATGGAGTTATCTTCCTAAACTTATGACCCTCCCTGGCCTCAGTAGCACTCTGGGCTCATGTCTTTGGGAAATTATAATTCACTGATTCTTTTAACAAACACTTAAGGTTAATAATAAGATCATAATAAAAAGAAAAAATTACCATCCCCCAATCCATATACTTTTTTTTTAAA
>NC_058131.1:637518848-637535775 GCF_016433145.1 Gracilinanus agilis
ACACACACACACACACACACACACACACCCCTAAACAAAAACCAAAATAAACCAAAACTCCTAGGATCTTAGACTATGTTGAAAGGATCTGGTTTAGACCAGAAAAAGCCTAGATAATTTCTAAGATTCTTTCTACCTTTGACATATGGAGATTCTATACTTTTGGGAGGTAATTTTATTGCCCCTTCCTCAGAGTTTTTCAGGCTGAGGCTGTA
Organism: Gracilinanus agilis; assembly: GCF_016433145.1. Classification (NCBI taxonomy): domain Eukaryota; kingdom Metazoa; phylum Chordata; class Mammalia; order Didelphimorphia; family Didelphidae; genus Gracilinanus; species Gracilinanus agilis. The sequence goes on from NC_058131.1 coordinate 637,519,064, forward strand.
TGATTTATTTGTTAAATGTGGTATAGGGGGGATTCTTGCTTATGTGCATATTGGACTGGATAGCCCTCTGAAGTCTATTACAACTCTGAGTTTCAGAGATACTGTGAAATATGCTCTTTGGAGTCTAATTTGTGCTTCAGTCTTCTAGAGTGGGCCCTCTGAATATTGCAGGGAGGATTGGTGAATTGTCAGAATTGGAAACCATTTTCTTTCTGGCCTGGGGAAAGATCGCCAGTGTTCAAACCTTTTCCTGGGCTTCCTCATGCACTTATTAATAAATAGCTTCAATCAAGCCCAAGTCATAGAAGAAAATGAAAATAAAAACATTTTAATGTGGGGGCCAGGAGGACTCATCCATTACTTCACAAAGAGTTCATACTTGATAAACTGTTCTCTTATTATGAAGAAGAAGGAAGCCATCATCTCCCATTGGTTTAAATTGCTAGTACTCTCTTTTGGAATCTCTCATCTGAAAATTATAACATGCTCTGATGGATTACTGTCAAGTACCATTCCATCATCTGGAAATGTAGAGGAAAAAGGGCTTTGTTTATGTCTGATGATAAAAGTAAAATATTGTTAGTTTTTGTATCTCCATGAGACATATTTTTATTTTCTCTAAGGGTAGCTTTGGGTGAGCAAAAATGAAATATTTTCATAGCAATGCTAAACATTTGGAGGCTTAGAATTTTTCTGAAATTCATTGAGATGAATTTAGTGTTTTAATACATTTCTTTCCCTGGTCTACATGTAACCGATATTTCCCATCAGTTTTTCACTGTGTGGCCAATTAGGCCCATAATGAATCAATTACATCTGAGCCAACGTTTTTATGGGTGCTGGTGTCAGGACTTTGGAGCTATTGAGTCCTTCAGCACTCTCTGCGGTAAATATCGATTGCCTTCTTGTCATTTCACAAAGCAAAAAACTGAAATCAAAGATACATCAAAATGAAGCTAAAGGATGGTTGGGGATGCATTGTGGGAAAAGCAACTGAAGATTCAGAAAACTTACAAATTGTGGTCCACAGCACTGTGAACTGGTCTCTGGAAAGGAATTCACTCTCTTCTCTGGTTCTCTCTCTCTCTCTCTCTCTCTCTCTCTCTCTCTCTCTCTCTCTCTCTCTCTCTCTCTCTCTCTCTCTTTTTCCTGAAGGAGTCAAATGTTCTGATTCAGGCAATGAAATTGACTTTTACCTCTTTCACATTTTAAACACTGCCACTGAAAACATCTTTTTCTGTGTTTTATGTAAACAAACAAAAGAATAAACAAACAAATAATGCTGTAGTAACTGCTTAGGCAGGGGTAAAATGCTTTTGGATGCTGTTAGAATGAATCCCCCTCCTGCCATTCCCTTTTCCCTTCCCCCTTCCTCGAAAACACATTTGTAACCATTAGTTTGGTGTCGTAACTGTGATGAAGTGCATTGGTGCTTTCACCTTGGCGACTGCATGCTACTAGAGCATGGCTGGCCAGCCAGAAGGGAAGTTGAGGCCCTTTTCAGCCCAGGGACCATGAATCATGTCAGGCTGGCTAGCAATCCAAGTTCCTCATGGCCCCTTTCTCCTTACACCTCAGCACTCCTTCCAACTTAATTTCAGCCTAAGGGATACTTTTAAGAAGATTTTTTAAGCAGGAAAATATCTCTTCAAAAGAATTGTAGTTACATTAGAAACTAATTAGCAACGCTTAGGGCTATAGATCCACTGCCATACTTTACACTGAGGGCAATTCATCTCTCAAACACTGAAATGTCATTACATAATAGGTTAAGAATGCAAACTAAGGAATGCTGCGGGGAATGGAGTAAAATCTTGGGTCTGGATATGAGGAGCAAAACAATTATGACAAAATATCCCTGACTTCTTCTTGCAGAAATTTTTAATAGCCCATGAAATTTATATATCTTATATATATATATCTTAAAAATTTTCACCTATCTCACACATAAAAATACATTGCTGTATTATAATGGTACACTGCCACCCTTCTACTCCCAGGAATCCTTCATGCCCTGTGCCTGCTTCTAGATAGTTTTAGATGGATCCTCCAAGACTCTGATGAAGAGATTCCATATTGAACTCTGCAGTTTGGAATCCAGTACTTCAGTGTTCTTTTTTTTAACCCTTAACTGTGTACTGGCTCCAAGGCAGAATAGTGGTAAGGGTGGGCAATGGGGGTCAAGTGACTTGCCCAGGGTCACACAGCTGGGAAGTGTCTGAGGCTGGCTTTGAACCTAGGACCTCCCGTCTCTAGGCCTGACTCTCAATCCACTGAGCTACCAGCTGCCCCTTCAGTGTCCTTGATGGCATTTCCCAAGTAGCATGACACATAGGAAAGCATAATGGAGCAGGAGCTAAGAGATGTAGACTCTAGATTCAATTCTCTGCATGCTCATTATGCCTACAGATAAGTTACCTAAAATCTTTTAAATAATTTTCCATTTAGCCTGTCTCCCATTTGAGAAGTGACTGGGTAAATAGGTAAATCTTATTTCTATTTTTTAATCAAACTTTTTTTTATCATTAAAACTCAAGACCAAAAGTCCATATAATAGATATCATGGGTACATATCATGTTATTTGCCAAAAGGGATAGAACTATGGAATGTCAAGATATCTAAGTGATCATCTCTTTATTTTGTAGAAGGGGAAACTGAGGCACATAGAAGGGAAAAAGATTGCCCAAAGTAACTCATCTAGTGAGTGGCAGACCCAGATCTAGAACTCCAGTTTTATGATACTGAATCCAAAGCTCTTTTCACTATATATGATCATTTTCTTTAAATGTGTCTTCTCTATGTTTGCTTTGGAATCATATAAGTTAGAAGCTTCATTTGAAACAATATAAAGTATTTCAAATTTGTTTCCTTGCTGAAGACTAATGAAGAAGAAATGAACATTTTTCTTAAGATTATAAGAATGTAAGAAATAGCATAGTAGCTCACAACTATAATCTATTCCATTCAATAATTTGTATCTGTGAAAGTGTGGCTGTCCTTCATAATTATCCAGTTTTTTTTGGAAAGAAGAATGCCTATTCTAAAAACAAAGCAAGACAAAAACACGTGAACAGATTATTTTCTGATACTATTTTTGCCTCAGTAGACCTATGAACCACTTAGGATCCATGAAAAGAAAGGACTCTGACAGGGTGGTGGTGAAAGGGCATAGTAAGTACATTTTAGTGTACTGAAGGCCCCTTACACACACCAGCAAAATTGTATTTGGAGGTCTACTATTTGGCTAGACTGGAGTCAAGGTTAGTGTCTATGGGGCAATTTTCTCCTAAGTATAATGCTGTCAATTCAGGAGGCTGCTACCAGGTGGGAAATGGTACCTGGGTTTTATCCAAGTAATTGAGTTTCTCATTGGATGGGAGCAAAGACTGGAGAAGGATGACAGTCATTTATGCTTTTTTCTATATAAATGAAAATCTTATATTAAAATAACAAAACATGACAATGAACTAGAGAAGTAGCATGGATAGGTGATAAGAATACATAGAGAATGACTTTAGTTAGGATGATGTAGTTTTAGCCAAGTCCTCGGAGCAAGCACAGGCATGCACTGAGAGGATTTTCCTCACTGGCAATTCTCTATATCAGTCAATAAGCACTTACTATGTACCAGGCACTGCACTCAGCACTGGAAATAAATATAAGCAAAAAGAAGGTCCTTTCCTTCAAGGAGCTTATATTCTAGTGGGAAAGACAACATATAAAAGGAAGCTGTAAAGAGATATAGGGGACAGAAAAATGAGTTACCCACTATAATAGCTTGATGAAAAGGTCTGGAGGAATACAGTCTTATGAGACATGAAGAGATGACTGGCTTGAGTCTTCTCAAATGGAAATTCTGGAAGAAGCCATCTAAGAGAGAAGAGTCTCAGGGATGAGAGTGCTCTTGAAGTATGAATTAGAGGGTTGAAATTATCTTCCAGGATGAAGAGGGCCTGAAAAAAACAAACAAATGAATTGAACCCATTTCTAATTTCCAAGTCTTAGTGTCTGTCTCATCTTTAGGTACTGAAGAGTGGCTACATGAATTTTAGAAAGCCATGCATTTTAAGCAGAATTCCATTACAAATTTTAAAAACAATTTGAATGTTCTAAATAATTAGTCACAATGGAGTTTTACCAGCATAGTATAGTATATTCTAAAAAATTTGAGACAAAAATGGTAGAGTTGAATAGGGCAAGGAGTCAAGAATCTGGGTCCAAAATTTATTGAGCTTTGTGACATTGGGTAAGTCACTTAATATTTCTAACAGTTTCCTCATCAGTAAAATGGGGAAGTTGAACTTGATGGCCTCTTCTAGATATAAATCTATGATCCTATGATCATAATCTAGTTTTCCAAAGACACATTGCCATTCAACTCAGTTTATTATAAATTCTTTTTCTATTTTTCAAGGTGCATGTTGCAAAGAAATGGATAATTCCTACACTGCATAGTTAAACCATTCTGTTTAAGACATATTTCTTCTTGAGAAGTGTGGAAAAATATTGGCTAAGGAATTTTTTTGTATTATAGGACCTATTACAGCCTTATTAATATGACTTTGAGAAATTTCATTTAGAAGTTTGGACCTTAGTTTCCCTATCTGTAAATTAGGGATAATTTTGTTCTCTTGTGAAATTGCATAAATCACATGTGTGACAAATATAATCTCTGAAAGAAGGATGATATATAGACTTAAGGGGTTATTATTATTTATATTCTAACTTATTTTAAAAATAGACAATATTATTTAAATTCATGCTAAGTGTAGGGGCTCTATTAATCAAGCACAATTAAAATAGCCTTTGATAGGGTAAAAATAAACTATGGATATGATGTGTCTAGAAATATTTCTTTCTGAATTGTCACAAACTGTAATTGATCCCCATTTTCCATGAGATGCCCAGTTAGCATCGATGTTTTCACCAGTTGTCATCGTCATCATCATTACTAGTGTCTGGGGTGGCAGAATCTGAAGGGAGAATTTGTGAGTCTGAGTAAAATCTACCTTAACTGAAATAACTTACACCCTTGATCCCTTCATCACTAGGGACTTGTCTGGCTATATAGTCTGTGATGTTACACATCTGTCAGCTAAATCAGAAACCCAAATATAAAACAAAGTACTTGGGAATGTTATGTGGATTTGTGGCACTCCCTGGAGGACTTTGGGTACTTAAACCAATGAATGTATTTCACTGAGACATAAATATAGTATTTTCATCTGTGACATATATGCCTGTAATCTTACTCCAGTGAGGCTATTGAGCCTAGTTTTTCTCAGAGAAACTCACTGACATTTCTGAAGATAAGAAGTGCCTCAGAGCATAATGCAATGGGCAATGTGTATGAAAATGAAGCTGGCATCTTTGGCAGTCGCAGTGTTTTGGGCTAGGAAAAAATGGAAACCATTTTAATCTGAAGCCAATAGTTTCTCATGTCCAAGCAAACACAGGAGGGGAAATAGTTCATATTTAATACTTTAGTAGATTTCTAGTGAGTGGAATGGATGGGAAAGTAGAAAAAAATTATAGGATCACATACTTAGAACTGGAAAGGACCTTTGAGGTCATTTGGTCCTGCACCCTCATTTTTTAGAAGAGACAACTGAGATTCAGAGAAGTTAATTGAATTGTCCAACGTCCCACAGCTGGGTAAATTACAGATCTTGGATTTGAACCCAGGTCCTTTCTCTATAAATTGATTGCTCTTTGCATTGCATAGGAAAAAGGATCATAGGAATAACTTCTTCTGTAAGCCTGGAGTAAAGAAAGACATTGGGATCCCTGAGCAGAAGAGGGGTTATATCTGTACTGTAAAGAAGGGCTAATGGCTTCTTTCATACTTTTATAAAAACATATTTCTTTTATTGCTCTTCTGCATTCTATCTTCCATTAGGGTATTTGCATGAATGTCTTATCTCCCTTATTATATTATAAACTTTGTGAGGGCAGATACTAGGTATATTTCTTAGTCTCTCCTTGTGAGCCTAAGAACATGGTAGTCACTTAATAAATGATTCATTGAAATATGCCTTTGCCTGCTCTATTCCCAAGCTGCCCACAAGACTATGACACTACCTGGCATATTTAACTTTAGATTGGTGTACTTAACTTTAGACTCTTTCCTCTTCGACCAGCCATGTAGGGCTGAGAAAGAAGCTTGGTTGCAGGAAGAAAAACCATGGCAAGCAACCAGCCCAATAACTCATTGATCAGAACATCTTATGATTTAAAAATTTTAATGTATTTATATTTATTTTTTAAATAATTTCCAATTACATTAGTTTTTTTGAACATTCATTAAAAATAATTTTTGAGTTCCAAATTTTCTCCCTCTTTCCCATTCCTTTTCCACCTTTTGAGAAGGCAATCAATATGATATTCATATATACATCTGAAGTCATGAAAAATATTTTGTATTATCTACGTTGCAAAAGAAAATACATACACAAAACAAGAAAAATAAAGCAAAAAAGTATACTTCAACATACAATTAGAGTTCATCAGTTCTCTCTCTGGAGACAGCATATTTCATTATGGGCTCTCTGGATTTGTCTTGGATTCTTGTCTTGATCAAAGTATCTAAGTCTTTCAAAGTAGATCATTGTTACAATATTGTAGAACATCATATGGTTTTAAACCTTAGAGATCTTCTAGTACAATCTCTTTATAAATGAGGTGACAAAATAACTTTCTTAAGTCCCCACAAGTAATAAGGTCCTGAGGTATGATTTGAACCCACATTACCTGATACCATATTCAATGATTGGTTGATAATATTAATAGCTGTTCATTGCTATCAAATTGGCATTTCAAATTGGGGAGCAGTGTTTTATGTTTTAAACCAAATATAGATGAGTTACTGACTTCTGACTTTATCTTTCATAATTGGGTCTAGAATGAGCACCACTTTCCCTGGGTTAAATCTCTGTGAGTTTTAGAGGCACAGAATTTGTTGCTGTTTCTGGTCATCTACTACTATGAACAACACACACCTGATTCATTGTGGTGTTTTCCTTTTAGCTTCCTCTGATATAATGGTATGATTCAACTCAACCCTGTGATCACTTTATTTATGACAATCAATGATCTGCTCTCATTTTGAGAAGTTTGGAAAATGGAAGTAGAAGAGAAAGAGTATGATTTGGTCTTATCTGAAGGGAATTAGTGCTGCAATAATAACCACTACCACCACAACTAGCATTTATATAATGCTTCTGTTTGTAAAATTTTCATAAATATCATGTCATTTTATCCTTGCAACAACCCTGAGAGGTAGGTGCTAATATCATTATTTTACAGATGAGGAATGTGTTATTTTTATCATCAATACCATGAATAATATTTTACAGATGAGGAAACTGAGTCAGACAATGATTAGGTGACCAGCCCAAGCTCACAAGCTAGAGAAGTAGGATTTGCTTATTAATTCCTCTTTCTTTTGTATTTTTATATGGTTATTTAATTCTTCCTCTCTTTTGTTGCTCTTAGTCAAGTTGATTTCCACCTTCCTTTTTTCCACTTCCAATTATTCATATTTGCAGTAGAGTGATTCTTTAAGTTCAAAACCCTAATCACATTCCTATCACACTATATGGTTGATTTCACTCTTTATATTGAAATCATTTACCCATTTTGAATTTATCGTGGTATAGAGTGTAAGATGTTGATCTAAACCTAATTTCCCCCATACTATTTTCCAATTTTTCCAGCAGTTTTTGTCAAATAGTGAGTTCTTGTCCCCAAATCTGGGGTCTTTGGGTTTATCAAACACTAGCTTACTGAGGAGGTCACATGGAATTCCTCCATTTCTTTATTCCTTTCAGCACAATATTCCATCACCAATATATGTTACAATTTATTTAGCCATTCCTCAATCAATGGACACTTCATTTTCCAATGTTTTGTCAACACAAAAAGCATGGCTATGAATATTTTTGTACAAGTCTTTTTCCTTATTATCTCTTTGGGGTACAAACCCAGAAGTGGTATGGCTGGATTAAAGGGAAGGCATTCATTTAAAGCCCTTTGTGCTCAGTTCCAAATTGCTCTCCAGAATGGTTGGACCAATTCACAACTCCACCAGCAGTGTATTAGTGTTCCAATTTTGCCACATCCTCTCCAACATTTATTGCTTTCTTTTGCTGTCATATTGGCCAATCTGCTAGGTGTGAGGTGATACCTCAGAGTTATTTTAATTAGCATTTCTCTAATCAGAGGGATTTAGAACACTTTTTCTTGTGCTTATTGATAGTTTCAATTTCATCCTGTGAAAACTGCCTATTCCTGTCCCTTGACCATTTGTCGATTGGGAAATGGCTTGATTTTTTGTAGATTTGACTTAGTTCCTTATATATTTGGGAAATTAAGCCTTTGTCAGAGAGTTTTGTTATAAAAATGTTCTCCCAGTTTGTTGCTTTCTTTCTAATTTTGGCTGCATTGGTTTTGTTTGTACAAAATCTTTTTAATTTGATGTAATCAAAGTCATTCAATGTCCTCTATCTCTTCCTTGGTCTTAAATTTCTTCCTTTCCCACAGATCTGACAGGTATACTATTCTATGTGCTCCTAATTTATTTATGATTTCACTCTTTATATTTAAGTCATTTACCCATTTTGAATTTATCATGGTATAGGGTGTAAGATGTTGATCTAAACCTAATTTTCCCCATACTGTTTTCCAATCTTCCCAGTGGTTTTTGTCAAATAGTGAGTTCTTGTCCCCAAAGTTGGGGTCTTTGGGTTTATCAAACACTAGCTTACTGGGGTCATTTACCCCAGTCTATCCCATTGATCCACTCTTCTGTCCAGTACCATATTGTTTTGATGACCGCTGCTTTATAGTACAGTTTAAGATCTGGTACTACAAGGCCCCCATCTTTCACTTTTTTTTCATTATTTCCCTTGATATTCTTGATCTTTTGTTCTTCCAGATGAACTTTGTTATATTTTTTTCTAATCTATAAGATGTTTTTTGGTAGTTTGATAGGTATGGCACTGAATAAGTAGATTAATTTGGGTAGGACTATCATTTTTATTATATTAGCTCATCCTACCCAGGATCAGTTAATGTTTTCCCAATTGTTTAGATCTAGTTTTAATTGTGTAAAAAGTGTTTTGTAGTTGTGTTCATATAATTCCTGTGTCTTTTAGAGCTGAGTCCCAAGTTTAAGTTATTCATAGGAGTACCAATTCCCCTCCTCCTAAGGCAGTTCTTTTCAAATATGAAAATCTCAGATAACACCCAGCACAAGGTCTCTATCTCCCTTTACAGAGCATCTTTATTCATCCATTCATCAGCAGAACCCTTTCCTATCACTAAAGTAAGGTGTTGTTTTGCACCCCTAATCAATCCTTCTTTCCCTCTCCTCCTCATCTAATTCCTGCAGGATATTTTCTTTCTAAGAGACCACAAGGGTCACCTTTCCTTCATTACTAGTCCTTGATTTAACTGAGATAAGTCACATACTCCCCTCTACTCCTTAGCTCCCCCTCTTTCATGTACCCTCCCATTTTGTACTGTAGTCCTCCAAAAATATGATTCCCTTGTAGACAGGGTATCAAAAAGTTTTGCCTATAATGCCCCAGGACCAACTTTCCAATGTTACTTCCACTTGATTTTTGCCTTCACCCCCTGTCTTCTTAGAAAAGTTAGAAAATAAGTCTATTACTGATTTCTTCATTGCTATCACCATTTTTGGCTACTGCATTTGCTCACCCCTCCTATTTCTATTGTCTGGGGTATTCAAGAAACAAATAATCTTTTCCGATCTGGTTTTCTTTCTAAGAATGTATAAAATGCCTCTTTATAATCGAATGTTCTTTTTTATTTATAGCTAAGCTCAGTTTTGTAAGGTAGGTCACCCTGGTCTACATTTTGAACTCTATTTCTCTGAAGAACACATTATTCCATTCCCTCCTGTGTTTTCTTGTGGGTGCAGAATAGTCTTATATCATTTGCATTTCCTTTTCCTTGTATTTGAAGGTCTTTCTCTTAGTCACTTGCTTAACTTATTTCTGAATCAAATTGTTATTAACTACTACACATATTAGAGCTTGCTGCTTTGGTATTTTCTTTTTTTAATCTGGAGGATGTCTAAGAATTCTTTCAATTGTTATTTTCATTTTCTGTGTTCAGAAGTTTGGGGCAATTTTCTTATATTATTTATTACAGTATGACATTCATGTTTTGATTTTAGAGAGACATAATCCCTAGGTTATCACTATACCTTGTCTTTTATATCAATCAGTATGTGGTGCTTGGCTAGAAAGCACATTTTCTTTTAATGTTATTGTTTTTTTTTCCTCTCCTATGTCGTCCTTAACATCTATATATTTGCATTCCTGATCATTCATTCTATCTTTCTTTCTTTGGAGAGATTTCTCATTGCAAATTCAATTTTTTCTATTCTGCCAATTATTTTTGTTATGTAGATTTTAAATCCTGCTCTCATAACTATCACTTCTTTTTTAAACTTCTCAGGAAGAGTGTGTTGTGGCCTATTTTGCCCAAATTCCACAGGGGCTTCTCTCATTAAATACTGGGTCAATTTCTTTAGTTTTTCACTATTTATTCATAGGATAGTGGGTAGAACACTGCACTTGAAGTCAGGAAGATTGAGTTCAAATCTAGCCTCATAAGCTTACTAGCTGTGTGATCCTAGACAAATCACTTAACTCTATTTGCATCAGTTTCCTCATCTGTCAAATGAGCTGTAGGAGTAAATGGCAAACCACTTCCATATCTTTGCCCAAGAAAGCCCCCCATTTTTTTTCATTTTTTTTACTGTGTAGCTCTGGTCAAATCTTGACCTTCTTTGTACCTATTTCTTCACTTGTAGTGAATAGAAATACTGATCTCATAGGGCTGTTGTGAGGAAAGCTTTCCTAAACTATAAAGCACTATTTAAATGTATTATTGATATGAATATTACTTAACTTTATAATTCTATGGGTAGTCTAGCTAACACAGGAAAATACCCATGGTACAAGGTACCCTGAAACAGAATCTCTTCTTTTTTATTCCACATCTTCCTTTCCCTACTCATATCAATAAGAAATGGACAGAAATTTCAAAAGATCTTAGATTAAGAGCTGGAGGTCTTCTAGACAACACCTTCATTTTATGGATGAGGAAACAGGGTTCTTATAGGGGAAGAGATATGACTTTCCCAAAGTTATAACAGTGTGTGTGTACCTGTATGCATACAGGTGTGGGTGTATGTGGGTTTGTGTTGATTTAGCCAACTCTTACCCTTTCTCCCCTTTTGATAATGAATATGGCTCTATCAGAAGGCTAATTCTGGTTAGAGCCGAGCTCTGTGGGTCATGGAATAGAGCAAAACTTGATGGAGCACCTGCTACTCTGGTTTCTTTCATTCTGTGTCTGAAGCCAAGGACTCTAGACTAGGGAACCCATGGCTATGGGTCAGGGCAGCATTAACATAAACTAGTAATCAGGAGGGTTAGATTTGGGGCACCACTCTTCCATTAACCAGTTAGATGACATAAGGGACTCTTTAATGTTAATTTATATCATACTTTATATTAGTGAGATTTTATTGGAAAAATAAAAATCAGTCAATAATTTTTAATTTGATAATGAGGTCTTTAGGATGTGGAAATATGGTTGGGGAAAACCTAGGACAATCTAGGGTCTTCTAAGAAATAGGGTGAGAAAAAGTCTGTAGAAGGAGAAAGCAGGAAGTATGAGTAATTTGGGATGGGAAGGATGCAGTGATTCATTCTCACATAATGATTTAAGATGCAATATGCAGAGAGGAGCTCATTTGATTTTCAACAACACTGTGAAACACATAGCAGAAGTTTTACTGTCATCTCTGTTCTAGAGATGATGAAATTGAGTTTAAGAGACATAAAGTCAGGGATAGCTTGGGCCAGTGTGAACTAGCTTATGACAGCTATCTGTTAAGTTTCCAATGTGTGTATATTTACCTTGGAAATTGGCAAAGATTGCAAATCAGGGCTTGATTTCTTATTTTTCTAATTGCCTAAACTTAAGAAAATGATAGAGAAAATGTTGATAATGCCAATTAAACTTAAAAATATTTCAGTGTACATTTTCCCCCCCAGAATGTTGGATGTCAAACATTTACCAGTGCACCTTTGAATGAAGAGATGTTCTAAGGCCACATGCCTTGCTGCTAGTAGTATTAGGACTTGAACTCAGATCTTTGTACTTCATGTTCATTACTCTTTATACTATATCACATTACCTCTTAGAGCATTGCTCTGGTACAAGTTGTGATGGATAACATTAAAAAAACCACCAAGCTATTTGCCCTCTGGCACAAATACTTGGGAAATTCTTTACATTGAAAAAAGGAAAAAAGGAGTAGGGCAGTGATGGGGCCCCCTGAAATGTTCTATCTGGCCTGAGCAACATTATTCCTAATCTGATGAATACAATGAGTAGGATACAATACAATGAAACTTGGAAAGAGTTGCCTTAGACACAGACTGACAGATGAGCATTTCCTTTTCTTTGGGCCCCTCTTTAAAAAGTTTGTCCATCACTGGGGTAAGGGATTATATTGTGACAAATAATTTCCTTCCAAATCCTTTCTGCCTAATCCAGTATGGGAGAATTTAGCAACTTTTGCTTCATAGGATTGGTAAAAAATGCTTTTTGTCAAGCTAATCTCTACCTTCAAGAACAAATTTTGCATTCTTGTTTGAGGCCTGATGCAAATCAGATCTGAATAATAAACCATTGGGAAAGAAAGGGCTTTAACTCAGACCATCTCGGTGGTACCAGCAGAGTGAAGATGGACATCCTACAGTTTTGTACAATTTCCAAATTGTTCAATTTATTTTGAATAAAATGAACCATGAGACAGGAGATTAAATCCCTGTTTTTTTCATGTGTTAAACCAGGCATATTTGCAAATAGGAATTTTTTTTTTAAGTTTTAAACCCTTAACTTCTGTGTTCCACTTATAGGTGGAAGAGTGGCAAGGGTAGGCAATGGGGGTCAAGTGACTTGCCCAGGGTCACACAGCTGGGAAGCGTCTGAGGCCGGATTTGAACCTAGGACCTCTGGTCTCTAGGCCTGACTCTCAATTCACTGAGCTACCCAGCTGCCCCTGCAAATAGGAATTTTAATTGATTTGGAATTTTGAGACAGATAGCTAAATTCTAATGTACCTCTATGTGTGCAGTTGTCAGTATGTGGGGATTTGGATCTCAGTGATTAAACTAATTCTTAGCTTTCTTCTTCCCCAAAGCTAGTTGGCCAAGGTAAGGATTTTATTTTAAATGTTGGAGCCTGTGAGAGTTCATGATAATGTTCTGATCATTCTGTAGATCTCGTTTGTCTATTAGGACTTGAATTGACCTTATTCTGAAGACAATGGTGGAATCCCACCTGCTTCTTACAGTGGGCAATGTTTCATCCTTTTAGAGGAAGACTGTGAAGGAGTATTTCTATCATTACAGTTTCCTTTCCATTTAAGAAGCATCTGTCCACTTGACATCCTTAAAACTAATAAGTTTGAAGAGTTTGTAGGCTGTTCTTGTTCTATGGCAGAAACCATTATAAAAATGTAGCAAAAGCGAATGAGAGAGAGAGACAGAGACAGAGGCAGAGAGAGAGAGACAGAGGAGAGAGAGAGACAGAGAGAGAGACACAGAGAGAGAGACAGAGAGAGAGACAGAGAGAGAGACACACACACACAGACAGACAGAGAGACAGAGAGACAGAGAGAAACAGAGAGGGAGAGACATAGAGAGAGGGAGATGGCAACTGGACCTGCTTCAATACTGTCTTCTACCATCCTCTTTTCTCCTTCAAATCTGAAAAAGATTAAAAGCAGTTTAGCCCTTATGGAAAAAATAACGACACTTGAACCTGGCTGACATGTGAAAAGCAAATGTGAGGATTGCCTAACCCATCATCTACCATATGCTAAACTACTGTTTTTCTCTTCAACTACCCATCCTTCTTTGCCCAAAGTGACTCTCTATTAAGTCAACATTTAGGGTCTAATTGGATCTTTGACAGGTGTGATATCTCACTAATTGATCTGTCATTAGGAGCAATCATATAAATGCCAATCTAAGTCCTTTAGCACACAGATTCACGAACCACAGGGAGAGGATAACAGTGAGATGGAGAAAACTATTCAACAGTGCTCAAGTTCATTTTGTCTTGAGTTTGATGGAAGAATCATAACAAGGTAACATTACTGGATAGGAGATAGTGTGCTAGACCTGGAGTCAGGGCGACCAGAGTTTAAACTATGTCAGACTCTCACTAGCTCTGTGACCTTGGGCAAGTTACTTGGCCCCTGTTTGTTTCAATTTACTCAATTAGAAAATGTAGGTAAAAAAAACAAACCTACCTATTGCTATGCAGATCAAATGAGATAATGTTTTTACTTGACTTTGAACAGCTTTGGCACATAGACTGCATTTAATAATTGCTTGTTTACTTTCTTTACTGTCTACCCTATTGTCACTAACTGTTTTGTTGGACAGATCTAACCAGATATTCCTTAGGCATTTCGAACTCAGAATTTCCTAAATAGAACTTCTTCCTCCTCTTTAAGCTGCCTACAAAGCTGGCTACAAAGTTGAGAACATCATCACTCTTCTGTTATCCCAGATTTTTATAAGATTTATTAAATATGACTTGAAAAGTAGAAGAAAGAAAAAAATCCTTCAGTAAAGAGAGGCTTTCCCAGACATGCTGGAGAAGAGAGAGCGAGGGAGAAGTTACAGAATTATATAAACAAAAATGTAAAGACGTGCATAAGGGAAAAGGAATTTTGGGACAAGGAAAGAATTCTGGGAGATAAGAGTACAAGGGTTCAAGGTTTTTTTTTAATGACACAGTCTCTACCCTCAAGGAGATTATACTTTTATACAAGGGGCTTATATTGGGAGAAAACAATATGGAAATAACAAGAAGGGGGAAGAGACAAAGATAGCTTGATAGAGAAAGTCTGGAGTGCCACTTGGAGAAAAATGAGGCCATTCTGCTTAAAATGAGGGTCTGAGAAGAGGAAGGCAATCAGAGAGGCTCTAGGGTTGGAGAGTACTTTTTAAGGCATGAATTCTAGAGCTGTAATGAGCTCCAGAGTTCAACATTTTCTGAGGCATGTTGGAGACAGGTGCTGTACAAAGGAGAAAGACTAGAGTGACATCTAATAATAACTAGTATACATATGGTACTTTAATAGAGTGCTTTTATAGATATCATCTCATTTTATCCTCACAGGAATTTTGGGAAGCAGTAGCATCATTATCTTCATTTTACAGATAAGGCAGAGGTTAAATAACTTGCTTAAGGCCACACAGATAGTAAATTCCTGAAGCAGGATTTGAACTCAGGGTTCCTACCCTTCACCAGCCTGATTTAGGGGTCCACTAACTACTTTCTTTTGGACGAAGCTTGGATCTATGGTTTCTTTAAGGCCGAAGTCAGTCCCCCTTGGGCCATAGTACAAGGGTTAGCTAGTGAAGTCAATTGCTATCCCTCTAAAGTAGAAAGGAGAGGGCTTTCAAGAGAAAACATTAAGGAGCCAAAAAGAGTGCCTGGGGTAGTATGAGCACAGGAGGTGGGGGAGACTGAGACTGATGCCCACACCCAGGAACCCCCATGTCTGCCCTCTGAACTGCACTTAATACTTGGACCTGTCTAAGTTGTTCAAACTAGAATGTGATTGATGCCTACCAATCCAGGGGCCTTGAAATCAGTAGCACTCAAGGCTTTCTCTTTCCAACTGAGCCTCCTCCAGCCTTGTATCATCTTCAAGGTCTCCAGTTATAATCTACCTCTCAAAGAAACTTCCCCAGCCCGTGGGATCCACATTGGTCTCTCCCAATTTATTCCCTATCTTGTCTGCATCCTCCAGAGACTGCCTTTCCAATCAATCAATCAGCAAGTGAACAGGTTTTTCAAATGCCAGATACTGCCAAGCACTTAGGGCTACAAGGACAAAAGTGAAAGTCCCTGCCCTCACAGAATTTCCATTCTAATGGAGAAGACAATGTGGGCATGAATAAATGTTTACAAGATACATACAAAGGAGATATTATATAAGGTAACTTTAGAGGGAAAGACATTAGTAATTGAGGTTGGAGGAAGGTACAGATGGTGAACTGAATCTTGAAAGAAGCTGGGATTCCAAGAGACAAAAAAGGAGAACATTCCAGGCGGTGGTGGGGACAGTTCTAGGACATAGAGCATTACATATGAAGAATAGCGAGTGGGCCTGGACCTCCAAGTTTCAAGAGAAAGTAAAGTATAAAAGAAACAAAAATGATAGAAAGGGACATGTTGCTGTAAAGAGTTTTATGGGGGCTGGAGGAGAGAGAGAGAGAGAGACAGAGAGAGAGAGAGAGAGAGAGAGAGAGAGAGAGAGAGAGAGAGAGAGAGAGAATGAATATAGTAGATACAGTTGGAATCAAAGAGAATTAGATTCAAGTTCAGCTTCTGATACATACTGTCAGTATGATCCCCTGGGCCACTTGAAGGACTTGCAATGCCCCAAGAAATTCAAAAACTTTAAGTATAAGAATAGTTGCCAATCTACATTGGTAGAAGTTTCCTCATGGATATATTCCCTACACCAATGGAATCACAGATCTGTACTACCTCTACCTACTTACCTATTTACCTGTCAATCTATTTATCTATGCATCTACTCATCTCTATCTGAGTATCTGGGTATTCATGTTTGTAA
>NC_058131.1:637539954-637668476 GCF_016433145.1 Gracilinanus agilis
AGTTAGTTAGTTCCCAGGGACTACATCTCTTCATCTACTCTTTCGAGGGAGGGCCAAAGGCGGATGCTGACTTTGTTTCAATTTAGGGATTCGTTAAAGAGCTTGTTGAGTCTGAATAGGAGTGTGTTCCAATCATTCTCCCAGTTCACCATTGTTTGTTCTTTCTTAGTAACTTTGGTGAGCCTCTGCCCTAGGGTATTGGATGCCGTTAATTCTTCCTGCAATTAGTATTCATGGTTAGCTAAGCAGAACTAATGCAACAAACCTTTGACTTTGAAGGTTATGTTACCTGTTGTCCGAGCGCCCCTTTGGAAAAGTCTCTTTATGAAGAAGATAATCTTGTATATCTCTGGGAATTTTCATTCACCTGGTTTTGAATTGTCCATTTGGCCCCTTTGGCTTCTTCAGTTTGATTCCCATCGGAAGCAACCAAAGCTTGAGATAGCTGAATATGAGCACATTCCCTGCGCTACCCCCTCCCCCCCAATAATCCCCCCCAACCCCACCCCCGCCGGTGCTGTCAATTACAAGGTCTGTTCTAAACACGTTAAAATCAGAGCTACTTGGGATTTTATTGTAGTTAAATTTCTCGACTCAATCTCATTTCTTTTGAACACAGAGAGCTTTAATTCACAGAGAAGTTGCTTCTTCATGTTCCACATTCGCAAGGAGGGTTCTGAGAAGTGTGACTTCCAAAGACAAGGATTTAAAACTCCCTAGAATTCTAGCTCTGGAGAGTTTCCCCGGGGGAAGTTAAAGTAGCCTTAGCCAGAATAATGTTTTTTATTTTAGGATAGTAAGACATCTTGGATCTTTTCCTTTCAAATGTTCACTACCAGTTAACACTTTAAATGGACCAAAAAAAAAAAAAATAGAGCATACACTTGGATGGTGTCTAAAAATTCGAATACCTCATAAATGGCAACCCAGGGCCAATCCACTTACAGCCATTTGAATGCGACTCACCCAGTGGAGGGCATAATCTATTTTCATCCCAGTGAATAGGTTAGGGATGCTTTTTTCAATATACTCCGGGCCTCTTTTCTTTAAATTCTTCTTGCAGTGAGATGCGGTTTGTAGCAAGAAATTGCATTCACATTTCTATCAGGCATTGTTTATTGAAAACACAGAGGAAGAAAAAAAATCCAGGAAAATAGCCATTTCTGAGTTTTGAAAAAGATGCATTAATTGATGGTGACTGGATCTTAATGTGTCACTTTTACTAGAAATAGTGATAGAAAGAACCAACGCCCGCGTGAAATTTCTGTAATTACCCCTCCTTCCCCATCCCTCAGACGTGCTAGATAAAACAGCTCGAGGAAGTGGACGGTTTGTAGAAGAGTTTGCAGGTGAGGAGTATTTCATAAGCAAATCCCTATGCTATTTACACACTTTGTAATGGCATCAGCCCCATTTTTCTGGGAGTGGAAGCTTAGTAAAAAGAGAAAACAAGGAATGAAATTTCCCAGCAAGCTCCTAAAAGACCAGGGGGTTGGTCTCACAAGGACCTGTCTCAAAGGCGGTTGAGGCTCACTTTCAAGTGTTCTTAATCATAATGGAAGGAACAATACTTAGGCAATTTCTGAATAGCCTTTCTCCTCTCCTCTCCTCATCTCCCTTCCATGAGCTGGGACCTCACATAAAATTTACTCAAACCTCCTAAATTTATAAGTATTAATTTGCATCTTAATACATACATAACCCCTCACCTCCCACCTTTCATTCGTCTGTCTCTGACTCCCTGTCTTCTTGGCTCTCTGTCTGTCCTTCTAGAGATAATTCTATAATTTTAAAACACCAGAGTTGATAATATTCTCGTTTCATGCAATAGCCTAACCCAATAGGAGAACATTTATTATTTTAAAATATAATTTTTCTTTGGAAAACACTTGAAAATTCAGACGAACACATATCCCTCTTAGCAAGAATAAATAAGAGATATTTCTTAAAAGCTGCCTTGTTAAATATATCTCCATAAATACTGAGTATAGTTTTTGCTTTGATATTAAGAAAACTATATTCTTTCTCATTCTACCAAATGATGATGATGATCATTTTTTTAATCCCCTGAAAAAGCTGCTATGTGTAACTAATGCCACAGACCGATGCATTTTTAAAACAGGTTGTCTTTGACAGTGCTTCATTAGATGTTAGTGTTCTCCTAGGCAATGCTGAGACAATGCTATCTATTGAAAGGCTGATTTTTTTTTTTAGATATGTACTCCTCTGCTCAGGACAGCAGAAATTTCTGATCAAGTCAAGTACAGGTGATTATGGCTTCCAATGTAAATCAGTTAACACCTGTAATTTTCCTTGTTCTCTAATGCTATTAATTATTTCAAGGGTAAAAAAGGATGTTTTACTTAATTTTTTTTATCTTACTAGGTACCCGTAGCTTAACTTAATGATTTGTATAAGTGATAGTAATTGCTGGAACTACAGTTGAGTATTATTAGCTATAAAATGAACATGGTTATATGTCCAACAGAACTAGCAAGGGACAGAAATGCAGTTGTATCCAAGAGAAAATAATTACAGCAATAATCAGTGTAATTCATGATAATGGCTGAATTGAATTTCACACCATAGCTCCAAGCACTTACACTTAATGAATGTAGTTTGTGCTTGTTTACTAAAAAGGTTTTTAGCAGAAAATCGATAATGTAACTTCAGTGTTTCTAATTGCAAATGCAATTATTTTTTTTAAAGTAGTGGTTCAATAAGGATTTTGTAGAGAAAATTGAGGTATGTGAGTGCTGCAAATGCTAGTGCCTTAATTAGTCTACCTGTACATTAGTGCTATGGTTCCTTAATATCTATTTATTACAACATATTGATTAAAATGGATTTGTATTCATTTTTAAGGCTAGCTAATGTAATGGACATTGAAACTTTTCTGTATGCATTGGCTGTGATTAAAACATATCACTTGGTAATGAGGCTTTCTTCAAATAGGTGATTTCAGAAATCATCTTAACACATGACGATGGTGGCAAGAAGGTAGGGACTGGGATACCAGATAGTTTCTGCAAAGCTTAAAGCGACAGTAATAGATGTGACACAGAAATCACAGAATTTAAGAATTTAGAGGGACCATAGTGGCCATTTAGTCCAACTTATACCCCAAAGGAATCTACACTATAACATGTTCCATATTGTCATTGAGCCTCTCTTGAAGACATACTAAGATGGGCAACCAATTACCCCTTGAGGCAGTCCATTCTCCTATGGGAGAGTCCTAATCATAGAAAGTTTTTCCTGACATCAAGCTTAAATTTGTCTTTTTTCAACTTTTGCTCATTGTTCTTGTTTGTCCTCTGGGGCCAGATAGAATAAGTCTAATCATTCTTTCATATAGTAGGCCTTTAAATCCTTGCACACAGCTCCCCTCCCTCTTCTTCTTCCTCCCCCCAACAACCTCCAACTCTTACACTTTTAGAAGGACATAAAGTAGAACAAATATTCAAATTAGGTAATGATATTTTAGTACCTTCAATTAACTAGGAATGATTTGAATGTGTGCCTTTTCCAGAGCAAGGACATCTTTAAATTGTTGTACAAATATTAATTTTTATATGGTCAATGATATCTATAGATCTAGATTCCTTAGAGCTACAAATTAGTTGGAAGGGACTTTAGGAATTGTCTAATCCTGCAACCTCATTTAAAGGAAACATTCCAGAGAGGTTGAATTATTTGCCAAAAATTATTTGTCACATAGTTAATGACAGAGTAGTATCTTGAATCAGGTGTCTTTCCTAAGCCAGTGTTCCTTTCACTATTCCACACTACTTTTTAATCAATTCTTGGGTTAGGACCACCCTCTTCACTTTTCCTTAGAAACATTTTGATTATATTTCTGCCAAAAATGGACCTCCACATTTTCAAACACTTTTTGAGATTAAGCCCAAGATTCTCCACATTTCTGTTAGATTATCATCATCATCTAAAGTTGTTGAATACATGCTTGATAAATAGAATTGCCATCATAGTTATTTTGGGAGATAAGGTACTCTCAATATTAAAAGAACTTAATCTTCAATTTGAGCCCAAGTGGATTACTGTTCTCAATTTTGCAACCTCTCCAGGTGTCTTCAGTTGTCTCAAAAGATGTGCTGTAATTCTCAAAACAAAGGATAACTTTAACTTTTCAAAATTAAAAAAAATTCAAAAATGCCATAATGCACTTTTAGGAGTACGTGTGTGTATTTGTGTGTGTGTGTGTGTGTGTGTGTGTGTGTGTGTGTGTGTGTGTGATGGAAAGAGACAAAGACAGAGAGATACAGACAGAGTGAAATTAGAGACACAAATGGGAAGAAGCAAAGGATAGAGTATTAAAATTTGAAAAAGTTGACAGACCACAATAATTGTCACAGAATTCTAAACAACAATGGGTTGCAAACCATATTCAAAATGATATTTAGAGACTCTTAAGTTCCTCAATTCAATTTAATTAAATTACAAACACACATATCACTTTCTATAGAGAGAGCAGTGTGCATGTCATTGAAGGATATACAAAGTTTAGATAAAAAACAAGCCTTGCTTTCATGGAGTTTACAGTTTAGTTGAGAGAGATGGCACAGATACACATAACTTTAATACACAATAATATGTAATATGTATGGGAAAGAAGAGTGAAATGCTATTCAAGAGGTCGAAGTGAGAGCAGTCAGTACTGAACTAGGGGATAAGGGAAAGTTTCTTGAAAAAGATGACATTTGAGTTGGGGTTTAAATAATTCAATACTGGGAGATTAAGAAACTATGGGGAAGGTCCTGAGAAGAGTGTTCTAGTCATAAAGAAAAAGAGCAGGAAAGAGAAAGAAGTGGGAAATAGAGGGGACTATATGGTGGAAATCCTGTGGTTCACTTTACTTTAACTTAGAATGATATGAGATAAGGCCAGAAGAGTAGAGTATTACCAGTTTGTGGATGACCTTAAATGGAATCATTCCTGGCTACATGCTGATAAAATCTGTCTCTCCATCTCTGTCTCTGTCTCTGTCTCTCTCTCTCTCTTTTTCTCTCTCTCTCTCAAAAAAGGAAAATAAATAACCCCAAATTCACTATAGTTATATACCCCAATTATCTTAAAAATAGACCTCGTGGAGGAGGTGGGTATGGTCTCAGAACCATATTGCTTGTGATATGAATTACTCAACAAATGGGTGGAGTGGAAGAAAGCCTTTTTAGGCTCATTGTCCAACAGAATCTCCATCCAGTAGGGTCTCTCAGAATTTGTTTTTTTTTCTAAAGCTCCTTTCTACCTGTCCTTTAAAACCCTAGCTTAGATTTACTCTCCTCTGTGAAACCTTTCCTCATGACCTATGCCAAAGTGATCTCTCTTTTTTTTCTGAAGGTCAGTAGCATTTGAGATGTAAGATGGAGTACAAAAGTGTTCTGAATATGAAGCCAGAAAGCCCTAGGTTTGACTCAAATCTTGTCACTATGTGATCATGAACAAGTCACTTAACTGCTCTTTAGGGTCAGGTTCTTCATGGGTATGGAAAAGTATCTAGGATCTTCTTGGGGGAACTTATTTAAAGATATATTTTTTCAATATAATTGGTTTTCTTTGTAATTTAATCTGTATTTTATTTTATTCATTTCAAAACATTAATCTGAGAAGAGATCCATAGACTTTAAACTGTCAAAGGACCCCAGTTCACACACACACACAAAAATCCAGGTACCCCTGATTTAAATGTTAGCTACCTTTATTGTACTCATTTGATGGGTCATATTGCTAATTATTTTTGCTTTAGCTAGATGGGGCCCAAGGCCATTTTTTCATCTACTTCAGTCTCTTGCATGTAGAAGTTACTCAATAAATGTTGAATAAATAATTCATTCTTTCAGACCTTGGGTAGAACCAATCTTTCGATTCCTTATAGGATCATAAGGGACTTTAGACAGCATCTAACCCCACCCCTTTGTGAGTTTTTTTTTTTTAGATGAGGCCCAGAGAGAGAAAATAAGTTATCCAAAGTCACACAACTAATGAAGAGCAAGTTCAAGATCTGAACCTCGGTTTTAGAAGTCCAAATTGAATTCTTTTTCCACCATCACACTATTCCCTCACTTTACCAAATATCCAGTTGCTTTCTGCATTGAAAATATGTCTTTATCTTGACTGTTTTCAGAGATGAACCATGCTGGAAATCCTCATGTATGTTTGTGTTTTCAGTTATATTAATGGGAAACATACATGCTTCTATATACGTGTGTATATATATTAGTCAGTTTTCACGTGGTTATAATTTGCAAGGATAGTTCTCAGATAACAAATGAAACAGAATTTCTTGCAAAGAAATCATCGTATAAAAGAAGGGGAAGAACAAAAGCTACCAGAAGAAAATTCAAATAGCCTACAAACTCTGCATACTTTCCCTGAGCTAATGAGGGGATGATAACAATCTCCTGATACCTGGGAGACACTAATTTATGGATTAAAAAGAAAGCCAATGCTTATTAAAGCTTTTCTCTACCCCTTTGGCCCATGTTGCTTGCAATATGTGAATCTGCCTAGGAAGACTAGACGCTCTTGTTTGGCAGAATGACCTAATATCCTATGCTGGATAAGAAGAACAACATAACTGTTTGACCAACCAAATGTATAGAAAATGGTCATCGGTAAGTAACAATTATGTAATAATCTTATCCAAAGAAAATGGGGGTGCAAATTAAGTTTATTTCACTGGGAAAACATTAAGGTATACACAGAGTTCTTAATAAATAGAAATAAATAGTGCAGGTTTTACGCCGTGGCTATTTTCTATAGTTATCTGCCCTCGCTGCTACTACGCCGGTCGCATTTTCTGCGGGGCTCAGCACGGCATTTTACTTTACAAAAACAACTAGCTCTTTTCCAGCCAATGATTACTTGTAATTATGCTTTCCCCTGCTATTATTCTAATAGGCTGTCATGCTGTACAGAGGAGGCGTTTGGAATATACGGCTGCTTTTATGGAGGGACTGCTGGAACACTTAATATAGCTCTATTTTTGAATTATCAGGTTCTATCCTTTTGAAGTCTGTGTTAGTGGAACTCCTATTTATGAGATGTGCTGTGCTTAAAGGTTTGCTATTGATGAAGAGGTCCAACAGAGGCCTTTATCCTAAGTACTAGAGCATTCTCCCTGAGAAATAAACAGCCTTGCTAAAAGGTATGTTGTGTACCAAGGCTGCAAATTACCAGCCAAGTACTTTATAACAGTATACTTCAAAAATACCTTTATGCTTCTTGTTTGTCCTCTTTTCCATAGACATGAGTGACATTTCTTAAAGCATATAGGGAAAGAAAGGTATTGGCCACCATCCATCACTCAATGAGCTGGAAAAGGGCGCATGTGCCATATAGAGCCTGGGAGTCACAGATCTGCTTTAGATATTATAGACCTGGGAGGCATCAGACGAATTTTGCCATCTTCAGCTCTGCCTTTGGGTGCTCGTGCTGCGTGTGTGTGTGTGTGTGTGTGTGTGTGTGTGTGTGTGTGTGTGTGTGTGTTTTCTTTAAGTTTTCTGAACTCTTATGCAGAAAATCAAACTGACTTTAGCTGAACATTTACTGGAGTTGGGGAATGGGGCAGGGAAGAAGAGTCAGAGAAGAAGGTTAAATGGAGGTTTAGCTAAGATCCCACACGGGTATTATCTCTTGTGAGGGTTTTAGATGTGATCTCTAGAAAAATCAATGAGGGAAGGCTGTAGCTAGGATATTTTCTAACAAGACTGTCAGGGGGAAGCATGCTGGAGAAGTCTTCAGGAGGAGGTGGCAGGTGAATGGAGAGTAGGAAGAATTGAGGTTTGCCCAGCTGCCATCAGCAGGAACAAATCCCAGGCTTTGACCCTTTTTTTTTATGATCAGCAACTTTGGTTGAAAGGGTTTCCTTACCAGTAAAACTTGCTTACATGACTCTGCTGGCAGGGGCTTATCCCTATAATCCTAACTAGAAGCTGAATGATATACACTCAAAGATTCAACAGTTTGATAAACTGAGTTCTCTTCAAGTCCTGAGTAGTTCTTAAACTGACTGGGGAACTTCTCAGGTCTTGAGTAGTTCTTAAATGAAAACAAACAAGTCATAAATTTTTATTAAAAACACTTCTGTCGGGGTTATTTCTTTCTTCATTTTGGGTGAGGGTTTGCATTCTCTCTGTAGTATCTGAATTTCTTTGTTAGGCAGAAAAGCATCTCTGACTTACTTAGTAAGAGTTTTATTAAATGTTTCCAGCCCTGGAAATGCACAGACAGCAGGCAGAGAGGCTGCTTTGAGTAAGGGCAAATGCAGCAGGTTTTTCCCGGTGCATTCAGAATTTGCATTTGATTCCACAAATAAGGCAGGCTATTGCTCTGGAGTGTTTGTCTGCTGTTTTTCATTTGGAGCCTTAATGCATCAGAATCTTGACTCTGTCCTCTCTGTCTAATTCATCTTTACTCATATATTTTACTATTACTGATAGCTTTTCCCTTAAGCTTGTCTATTTACTAGCAGATTTGACAGATGACAGCTCCTCTTTGGAATGTTAGATAGCATTTGTATGGCGGCGATGCCAGGAGCACTTGGAGCGCTGGTGTTGCATATTTATTGATCTCCATATTCCCAATAATCCGATGCACGTCACATTTGACAACATTATGTGGAGAGGTCAGCTAGATGGGGCTAATGAAACTGTTCCAAAGATGGATGTTGTTTTCCACAACATTAACCTTGCAAATAGCTGTCAGTAGTGCATTTCACTACAGGGCTTGGCGTTTGAGACCCTCCTCCCCCTCTCCCCCCTTCATTCTCTCACTCTTTTTCCTTTTTTTTTTTACATAGTTGACGTTAACATTAAACAAAACCTGGAGCCATTAAATCTTAGTATTTATATACAATAGAAAACACAGACGGCATGGCAATATTCCAAATGAAAATCTTATTAACAGCATATGGTGCTTGTGGCAAAGTCCCGAGCAATTTGAAAATGGGCCCGGCTGTCTCCAGTGTTTGACAGATTAGTGAAAGATGGTGTAAAGCCCCAAATGGGAAACGCCTGAATTCAGAAGGATTAAACCAGCAAATAGAAGATTCGGATGCAATTAGGCAGTGCAGAGCACTACTAGATTTCACCTTGGTTTTTCCATTCTGAGCCTACAGTAATCCAGTAATCTACAAAATAAGACATGGTCAAGCTGGTCAAATGTGGTTGGGGTTACTTCATATTTAAAGTTGGAGGGTGAGAACATTTGCACCAAAAAGCAGATTTGGGAGCATGCCACTTCTTAAGAGGGGACATTTCCATGTTTTGGTGCAATAATTAAAATGTCTGATTGCAGGTTTCTCAAACTACTTCCCAAAGCACTTTGAAGACATCGTAGACATACTCAAGGGCCCTGTTCTTGCTCTAAAGATTTTTCACTCTGGGGAAGTTATACAAGTGGCTCCTATCAGGGAGGCCAAATTTAAGGCCAAGTGATTTCAAATGCTGCCCTCTCCTTCCTCCTCTATGGTGCAGCTGTAGCTTTTTAGGCCTAGAAAATCACAAAACATTTTCAAAGCCATTTTTGATCGAAAGCTGGGTACAGATGTTGCCAGGGCTAGCTAGAATATTAGAACTTTTAGGAGAGAAGAAAAGAAAAGCCTTTATTCAAGCCTAATCTATTTTGGCATATTTGACATGAAAAGGAATATTTAATAGAATTAGTTTCAGTTCCCAGCTCTCCCCCAGACCAGGCAAAGCCAGGGCTTCTCATAATATCCACAATTCTGGTTTAACATGGTTACAAAAACCAGAGGCTTAGTCTCATCCTACCATACCTCATGGGTGATGGAGCTAGAATTTCTTTAACTATTGGCTAATAGCTTGATAGAAAACTAGTAGGAATATTTTATTTAAAATTTTCTACAGTTATAAAAACTCAAGAATTTTTAGTACTTTTTACTTGTTTACTTCATCAAGATGAAGGGCATATGCGTATATACACACATACATATATGTTAGAAGTTTAAGAGGCAGAAAGTTTTAGAGTTCACTTTGGCCAATTCCTCCATTTAACAGATGGGGAAATTGAGGCTCTGAGAAGGAAAAAAGCAGTGAAAGCTCATACAGAGTAAGTAGAGCTGGAACTAGAACCCAGATCTCCCAACTCGTAGTTCAGCCTTCTTTCTAGTATACAACATTAAGTTATTAGTTTTATTTCATTTATTTATTCATTTATTTATTCATTCATTCATTCATTCATTCATTTATTTATTTATTCATTCATTCATTCATTCATTCATTCATTCATTTATTTATTTATTATTGGTAATTGACAAGTTCAAATGCTTGAATAATTGCATGCTGGACTGGTAGAATTGCCTGCTGGTTGGTCTGCTTTATATCTTCCCCCACTTCAATCATTCTCCACTCAATTATCAAAGTGATCTTAAAATTCAGGTCTGATCACATCACATCTTCTCCTCTTCTTCCCCCTAATCTCCATTAAACTCCAGGGGCTCCCTATTATCTCCAGAATAAAATATAAAATCCTCTATTTGACTTTTAAAGTCTTTTATAACTTGGCCCATTCCTACCTCTCCAGTCTTATGTCTTATTTCCCTTGATATACTGAGCCAGTAACACTGGCCTTCTTGCTTTTCCTCACCCATGAGAGCCCATCTCCCAACACTGGACATTTCCACCATCTGTTTCCCATGCCTGGAATGTTCTCCTACCTCAACTCTCCTTCTCCAGGATTCTCTGATTTCCTTCAATACTCTGCTAAAATCTTACCTTTTGCAAGAAGCTTTTCCCAGTCTATCCCCCTAATGCCAGTACATTCCCATCACTGTGCATCTCTAGTCTATCCCATCAGTACCTTGTCTGAGAATAGTTATTTACAAGTTGTTTGCCCCTTTTGACTGTGAACTCCCTGAGGGTAGAGACTCTTTCCCTTTTTTAATCTCTAGCATTAAGACAATGCCTGGCACATATTAGGCACTTAATAAATGACTTTGATGACTTATTAGGAATTTGATTATTATATATTTTCAAGAAGAGCATTTCTTTTTCCCATCCCTATACCCTACTAATGTAACATAATTGTCCTGGAATTCTTTTTTTCCTATATTGTATGGGTATGGGGCACAACAGAGAGCAAAGACACTAAGTCAAAATAAGAATTAAAATTAGAACAAAAATGGGTATGGTGTGAACAACACACCAAAAGACAAAATACTCATTAAAGGAAACACTATTAAAAAGTTATATGTGATAGGAACAAGTTAAAGCTACCTCAGGTAGCTTTAACACAGGCATGAGCAAATTACATGGGTAATAGTTGCCATAGTAACAAGTAGACAATATGGTGTTTATGTTACCTTGGAGATGCCCAGTACTTTACCAAAAAATAAAAAGTTAAAAAAAAGGAGACTTCTAAAAGTACTTAAAGATGTCACGAGGGAGAATGTTTTATAATAAACATTTTACTTCTAAGGTTTTAATGTTTATTTATAATGAAAATCACAATTTGCATTCACATACTGCAATTTCCTTCTTCCTCACATTCCCATTCCCTCACCCAGTTTTTAAAACAGGATCCTCTTTTAAAGCCTTTTAGTCAACAGATCCACTGAGGGACACTCCTGGCTGCCATCTTGGATGCAGCCATCTTGGATAGAAGTGATTATTGTCAGACAGCCCAGTATGAAGTGAACTTGAGCCTGTCTCTGGGCCAGAAAGACTTAACAGTGGATTATTTAAGGCAAAAGGTAGAGCTCATAATATAAAATTTTAATTATACACTGATGGGATTTAACCAATCAGCAAATTTTAGGAAATCTCCAGAAGATACATAGGTTTTTAAAAAAGATCTCAAATGAATGACTGAGGATAGTATCAAATGGAAGTCTGGCAACTGGCTGGTGAAATCTTAGTTGTGGACCCAAATAACACTGGGTCCAACTTGGATCATTTTGGCTTGACTCTTTACCTTGATTGAATTTACTATATGATTGACTACTTGCTTCACCATTTTTGTTTGTATAAACCAGAGATGCTTGACTCATGCTTTGCCCACAGATAGTAAGAGTCTGAAAAAAAAAAGTAAAGTTCATGGTATAAAGTTATTTTATTTATCGATGAGGCCTGGAGTAATTATCAATTGGCAACTTTTGGACAATTTTCAGATTCAGATCTGATCTCCTAAAATAGTTTAGCACTCTATGTACTATATGATGCTTTATCTCAAAAACAAATTTAATAAAATTTTCTTGAAGAAAAGAAGCAATTTTTAAACCACTTACTATGTCTCTGCCATGGCTCTAAGAACTTTAGGAATATTATCTCATTAAATTTTCATAAAAACCCTGGGAGATAGGTGCTATTATCATTTTATTTTTATATTTGAGGAAACTGAGACAGAGAGAAGTTAAGTGACCTACCCAGAGTCATACAATTAGTAAATGTCTAAGGCCAGTTTAAACTCATCTTCTTGACTCCAGGCCTAGTACCATATTCAAAATGCCACTTAGTTGCTTTTAACTTTTTCTTTTAAGGATCATGCAGACTTTTTAGATCATGGGATACTAGAAAACTTTGAAATGTACAAGAAACCAACAGTGGTAGCCAATAAGATTTGTCACCACTGATCTAGCCCCAGCTTGAATATGTTTGTACTTTAGACCATATTCATATGTTCAATTGACTAGGACCGGCTTCTTCTGACTCAAAGATTCTGATTCCTCTGATTGCCAAATCTGGATTCTGACTGTGAGTGGAGGGATTTGTGTTCAAGTTTTGCTTCAGCCACTAATTAGTTGCAAAAGCTTTGAAAAGTTCATTTTCTTCTGTACAAGAAGAAATCCCTTTTAGCCAGGGTATGTTGGAGCCAGTGCAGACCTAGCTCAGAGCCAATTGTTACATTTTCAGTGTGAAAAATGTCAGAAGTTAGTAAATGTTAAAAATCTAGGCACAATACATTGTTTTTTATTTGTCTAAACTTACAAAAGTGATGGAGAAAATGTTAATAATGTGGATTAAATATAAAAAGTGTGTTGAGCATATTTTTTTTTCTTGGTGCTATTTGCCAGCCTGCCTATACTTCATTCTGAAATTTAATGGTTCTAA
This sequence comes from Gracilinanus agilis, assembly GCF_016433145.1. NCBI lineage: Eukaryota > Metazoa > Chordata > Mammalia > Didelphimorphia > Didelphidae > Gracilinanus > Gracilinanus agilis. The sequence continues at coordinate 637,553,046 of NC_058131.1, forward strand.
GCAAATATGTTTCTAGTGTCTTCTCTGGGTCTTGTCTATAGGTAGATTCAAGTTTTAATTGTTGAAGAGGTTTATATATTCTCCTGGCAGCTGGGCAAAGATGCACATATGAGAAACCAGAAGGCCATATTTGAATTTCAAGTCTTTTCTTGGTATAGTTTCTGGCTCTAGAGGGGGTCTAAAAAAATTATATCATCTACCATTCTTAAGTTTCAGGAAGATATAGTCTTTTTTTATTCTCTATCAATAAATGAGGGAACCAAAACAAAGAGGTTAAGAAACATACTCAAAGTCACACAGCTATTTGACAATTTATTATATTCTCTCTCTGCCTCTTTCTCTCTCTGTGTATACATACACTCCAAACATGCATCTTTCCATATGTACTATATGTATATACACATATGAATAACTATTCATCACATATATGATTCATTATACATGCATATCTAATAAATTTATGAAAAGAGAATTTCAGAGCAAAAATATCCAAAACTGCTCGAGTGAGGCTTTGCTTAATTGCACAAATCTCTTCTCAGTTACACAAGGGACTGGCATGGAACTTGGGACTGTTTCAAAACATGTCATTTATGAGTTCTTTCAAGGTATCTATCTAGTCAATGGAATCATGATTCAAAAATGTACTGGGGTCCTTCGGTTAAGTGAGATGCTCTAACACCACATACCCCCAGATCACCTAATGAAATTGCAAAAATCTCTTAGCTTCATATTAAATAAACCTAGAATCAGTTTTCAGTATAGCCTTAGAAATTCCATTGAATGTTTTACCATAACTCCAATTTCAGCTGCTGAAATTGATTTTTAAACTTCGAAATTTTTAAAAAACATTTATTAATATTTATTTTTTAGAAAAGTTAACATGGTTACATAATTCATGCTCTTACTTTCCCCTTCACCCCCAGAGCTCCCCTGCCATGGCTGATGCATATTTCCACTGGTTTTAACATGTGTCATTGATCAAGACCTATTTCCAAATTCTTGATAGTTACATTGGTGTGGTAGTTTCCAGTCTACATCCCCAATCATGTCCGCCTCAACCCATGTGCTCAAGCAGTTGTTTTTCTTCTGTTTCCACTCCTATAGTTCTTCCTCTGAATGTGGGTAGCGTCTTTACCATAAATCCCTCAGAATTGTCCTGGATCATTGCATTGCTGCTGGTACAGTAGCCCATTACATTCGATTTTACCACAGTATATCAGTCTCTGTGTACAATGTTCTTCTGGCTCTGCTCCTTTCACTCTGCATCAGTTCCTGGAGGTCTTTCCAGTTCACATGGAANATTGGTGTGGTAGTTTCGAGTCTACATCCCCAATCATGTCCGCCTCAACCCATGTGTTCAAGCAGTTGTTTTTCTTCTGTTTCCACTCCTATAGTTCTTCCTCTGAATGTGGGTAGCGTCTTTACCATAAATCCCTCAGAATTGTCCTGGATCATTGCATTGCTGCTGGTACAGTAGCCCATTACATTCGATTTTACCACAGTATATCAGTCTCTGTGTACAATGTTCTTCTGGCTCTGCTCCTTTCACTCTGCATCAGTTCCTGGAGGTCTTTCCAGTTCACATGGAATTCCTCCAGTTTATTATTCCTTTGAGCACAATAGTATTCCATCACCAGCATATACCACAATTTGTTCAGCCATTCCCCAATTGAAGGACATACCCTCATTTTCCAGTTTTTTGCCACCATGAAAAGTGCAGCTATAAATATTTTCGTACAAGTCTGTTTATCTATGATCTCTTTGGGGTACAAACCCAACAATGGTATGGCTGGATCAAAGGGCAGCCATTCTAATTTTGAAGAATACTCACTAGATTTCCATGTACTATTTGGCAATATATATTTCCATCAAAAGTCCTCCTCTTATGTTGTATTGTGACATAGAATGAAGGCTAAGTTCTTTCTTTTTATCACCCTAAGTATTGGTTCCAAGGCTGAAGAGTGTTAAGGGCTAGGTAATTGAGGTGAAGTGACTTGCCCAGGGTCACACAGCTAGGAAGTGTTTGACACCAAATTTGAATCCCAGATCTCCTGTCTTCAGACCTGATTCTCTATCTACTGAGCCACCTAGCTGCCCTTGAAGCCTAGGTTCTTGAAGGCTATGTTTTACCAGGTTTTACCAAGCTGGAAAAGCTCAGTAACCACCGATCATATGTCCGTTGTACAATTTTTTTTTTATTTTTTAAACCCTTACCTTCTGTCTTAGAGTCAATACTGTGTATTGGCTCCAAGGCAGAAGAGTGGTAAGGGTAGGCAATGGGGGTCAAGTGACTTGCCCAGGGTCACACAGCTGGGAAGTGTCTGAGGCCAGATTTGAACCTAGGACCTCTTGTCTCTAGGCCTGGCTCTCAATCCACTGAGCTACCCAGCTGCCCCCTGTACAATTTTTTTGGCAATAGAAATGGTCACATTCTATTAAATTAGAGAGAAGAAATCCCACTTTTCCAGATTTATTACATGTTCCCTCCCTTCTTATAATCTAGATCCAGCAAAATGGACACACATGACATATTTATTCCTTCCTTGCCTTTGCACAGTCTGTCCACCATGCCTGAGATATCATCCTTCCTTATTTCTGCCTTTTCTAATCTCCAATTTCTTTCAAAATTCAACTCAAATGTCCCTTTCTCTATGAAGTCTTTCCTGATCCTTCCAGGTCTTTTTGTCTACTTCCACCGCAAATCACCTTATGCTTACTGTGTACATACTTTGTCTATATTTATGTTTGTATTTATTGCCTCCCTTTTATAGAATCGAGGGCAGAGACACTTTGATTCTTGTCTTTTCATTCCCAGCACTTACATAGAATCTGGCACATAATTGATGCTTAATATATATTTGTCAATTTATAAGGATTAAGTTGTGGTGTAGTTGAAGTGGATGGGGCACACACACTGATGAATTCATGGATCCTGTCAGGATTGAAGTATATATGTGGAACAGTAGAAAGAGAACTAGCTTGGAATCAAAGGGCTTTGGTTCAAATCCTGCCTCTGATACTTAACAGTGTGACCTTAAACATATCATTAATTTCCCTGGGTCCTAGTTTTTTCATCCATGAGGTGAGAGAAAATATTCTAGTTGACTATTAAGGTCTTAAATGACTTATATAAATTGTGAATTTTAATGGGTGTGAAAATAGAGGTATGTTTAGAAAAATGTTTGGATAGTGAATTGTATTTATTTTTAACAGAAGGCAATTATTACTATTTCTGCTCAAAGAAATGAGCTTTTTATTTTATGTTTTTCTTAATGTTTTGAATTGTTTGCCTCACCACTCTGCAATATAAAATTCATTAACAACATTACAATTTAATCAGAATGAATCAAATTATGAAATGAATATATAAGCATTGTACATAGCCACAAAACATCAGAAAAATTTCTGAGTGAGTAACACATATGTGGGCAGTAGCTATGATGAAACATGGTCTTACAAAAACTTATGCATAATTATTCTTAATGATACAAAGGTAAACAGAATGTTAATTCACAGATTATTTTTCTTTCCTAAGGATGTTAGCCCACATGAAACCTTTGGTCATCAATCAATTAAATCAATTAATCTCTTATGAATTGATCTCCTCTACAGACCACCAATACAGAAAGAGGAAGTAGCTGAGTTGTATGGGAAACAGATTATAAGCCTGGCAGGAAGCCATGTATAGTGGAGGAGGAAGGGATTTCCATTATGTAGAAATCTGCTGAACTTCATTCTCTGCCAAAAGCAAAACAGATAATGATTTCTTTTCCTTTTTTAAACCCTTATCTTCCATCTTAGAATCAATACTAAGTATTGGTTCAAAGGCAGAAGAGTGGTAAAGGCTGGCCAATTGGGGTTAAATGACTTGCCCAAGGTCACACAGTTAAGAAGTGTCTGAGACCAGATTTGAGCCCAGGACCTCTTCTCTTTAGACCTGGCATTCTGAGTCATCCAGCTGTCCTCAGATAATGATTTCTTAACTTTTCTTAATGATTCTTCAAAAGGTGAAAGAAACAAAGGTGGAATATCTACTCCAGATTTGTTTTTCATGAATAAGAAAGAGTTAGTATTTGAGAGGGGAGGAAGTGACTAGTACTTTCAGAAAAACAAAGCAAAAAAAATTAGAATGTGTAATGAGGGAAGCAATATAAGACAGTCTGACATGGTTCATAGATTTTAAGAGAGTAAATTTTGAAGGGTTTAGATATTCCTCTTCTACTCCCTCCCTTCCATTTTTTTACTTGACTAAAACAGAAAGGTATGCTATAATCTAGGTTATTATAATGTTAATAAAAAGTTAGAAAAGTATTTCAAGCTATTTTTATAGAAAATATGGAGGCACATATCCTGGATATGTACAGTTAGGTAGATTTGCAGTGAATAATTAGCAGACTCAAAATGTAGTCATTAATGGTTTCATGCCATCTTGGAAGAAGGTCTCTAACTAATGCCACAGGAATCTACACTCAAGCCTATACTACTTAATATTTTTTTATCAATGGCAGGTAAAAATGTGGCAAGCATATACAATTTGTAGATGTGATAAAGTTATGGAGAATGATTAACATGTATCATGACAGGATCTGGAAAAATTCACTAAACTAGAATGTTGAATTGAGTCCAGTAAGATAAAATGGGAAAAAAAATAAGATCTTATACTTGAGCCAAAAAAATCATGAATAACACAAGCACAGTATACACTAAGAATAGATAGGCAGCAGTTTGATAAAAATATCTGGGGATTTTAGAGGACAATAAAAATATATATTTTTTAAAGTTCAGGAATAGCCAGATGACAGCTCTTTTGTACTAGTTCACATATGAAGAATTGTAGACAATTTCCATTACTGCTTTTTAAGGAGAGCGAAAAGTGGGGGAACATTCATAATACATTAATCAGGATAGTGAATGTCTTGAAGATCATGCCATATGATGTTTGCTTGATAGTTGGTTGTTTATCCTAGAGACTTTGAGAAGGCCCAATAGTTTTCTATAAATATTTTTTTTATTATTATTTTAAACCCTTAACTTCTGTGTATTGACTTATAGGTGGAAGAGTGGTAAGGGTAGACAATGGGGGTCAAGTGACTTGCCCAGGGTCACACAGCTGGGAAGTGTCTGAGGCCAGATTTGAACCCAGGACCTCCCATCTCTAGGCCTGGCTCTCAATCCCCTCCAGCTATGGCAGGTTAACTCACTAGATAACTGATCTGATTCTATTCCACTTTAGAGATACAGTAATAATATCTATAGTCATTTGGAAGGGGCTATTGAAGGTTGGACTCCATATTAATACAGGTATTTCTGGAGGGGGCAGTGTTTAATAAATCCTCTAGTTTGAATTAATTTTCTTTTAATGGGAGACATGATCAGAAGATCGATGGGAAGGAGAAGGGTTAGTGCACAGTAAGGTGATTTTAATTCTAGAATTTTTAAAAATTTTAATTCTAGAATGTTTATTTCCTTCCTCAAAGGTTGAATGCTAATATACTATACTGTAAACTTATATCCACAATATTTGTGTAAGACTAAATTTGACCCTAATTAATCTTGAAACACTTGTTTGTATACCTGTGCCTTAAATTTGAACTATTAATTTTAAAAAACAGAAATAATTCTATATTGAATTAAGCTAATGTTTTTTTTAGCCCTGCATTCTATCTTAACAGTGGCCTCAAAAGAGAGTGTGGTGATTTATTTCAATGAATTTGGGATAAAGCTTATATATCCCTATTTACTCACCAAAGCCAGCCTTGTGATTAGGGTAAAGTAGACATCATAATTTGTGGAGTGCCAGCAAAGGTCTATGTCCCCAAACATATCTGTCTATATATAGTGTTTAAAATTCTAATAGATAGTCACGTCCTTGAAGAGATTGTTTTAATTCTATTGTTGTATCCCTATCTCCCAGCATAGTGCCTAGCACATAGTAAATGCTTAATTTTTGTTAAATTGAAGGCATTTTGGTTCTTAATCCTTCTTTCTATAAAAAAGAAGTGTTTTTTTGGGAGGGCCACAATATAAACTAATATATTAGTAGGGATAATTTTATATCATAGATTTGTACATTGTTAGAATAAGAAGAGATCACAAAGGCCATCTAATTCGATACCTTGTTTTTCCTGATAAGGCAACTAAGACCCAGAGAGATAAAGTGATTTGCCTAAAATCATATTTCTGGATAGTGGAAAATCTGAAACTAGAATTATTGTTGTAGTTGTTGAGTAATTTCAGTCCTGTCTAACTCTTTGTGTGGGTGGAATTTTCTTGGCAAAGATACTGGAGTGGTTTGCCATTTCCTTCTCCAGCTCATTTTACAAATGAGGAAACTGAGGCAAATAGGACTAAGTGACTTACCCAGGGTCATCAAGCTCATGTCTGAGGCCACATTTGAATTTTGAAAGAAGAGTTTTCCTGACTCCAGGTTTGTACTCTTATCCACTATGCCACCTAGCTGCTCTGAGAGTGGAATTGAGGACTTTTTAATTCTAAGCTAGGAGACTCTTTTGATGATTACTTGAAAGCAGGTTCCTATGGAAAGTGGGATGCAGATAAAAACTCCAGGAGAAGGAAGAAATGGAGAGGCTGAGGTGTATCATTATCTAGGAGAAGGATGTTCAAGAGGGAAGTAGAGGTGCCAAAGGCAAATCATGCTTAAGGTTATCCTTGGTATCCCTGCATAACAATGATCAACCTGAACATGATATTGCAGATGTCTGACCAGTTTAAACTGTAGTGCAGTGGTTACCCCCCTTGTTAGGGACACTATTCTATTAAATGCAACCTAAGACTATATTAACTTTAAAAAAAAAGAAGTTGTAATGTTTTTGGTTCACATAAAAACATAGTTCTATGAAATCTTCAGATCTTTTTCCTATGAAATTCTCCTTAGTGGTTTCTTCCATCCCACACATATGTAACCCCAATGCATAATTTTATATTTGTCCTTTTGCATTTAGCTCACTTAATTTCAGTCGTTCTAGCTTACTGAATACATTTTTGTATTAACTACAAATTTGATTAGTATTTCTTTTGTTTCCTTTTAGTTGCTGATAAAAAATTTTAATAGTACAAGGAAGATCCATGCCACTATACAACTGACTTTCCACTCAAATACTAATTCATTAATATGCTTTGGATTCTGATATGCCAGTGAGGAAAACACTTTACCATTATCTAGACCACATTTCTGTATCTTAAGATCTTTGCCGAATCACTTATATGACAAGCAAAACACATTATATTTATGGCATTCCCTTGATCTATCATTCTAGTAACTATCAAATGAGGATTACTTTCATGTTGAATTTATTATAGATTTTAAAAAGCAAGGTATGTGTAATAAAGGTTCATGTTTTCACATATAATCCTCTTTTTGATGTTTATTCAATTAATAATAAAATACAGTTTTAAGTTAAAAAAAGATTACTTTGGGATGTCAAAGATAACTTGATGGGGGTAGCTATGTAGCTCAGTGGATTGAGCCCCAGGCCAAGAGACAATAAGTCCTGGGTTCAAATATGGCCTCAGTTACTTCCTAGCTGTGTGACCCTGGGCAAGTCACTTAATCCCCATTGCCTAGCCCTTTCCACTCTTCTGCCTTAGAATCAATATTCTAAGATGGAAGGTAAGAGTTTAAAAAAAGATATGACTTGATCACTTTCTTCTAAAGTTTTGTTCATTATCAATTAATTCTTCCCCATCTTTGTGAAATTCCCTTTCTCCTATTATTCTGGCATCCTGAATCATTGTTCAGAAAACCTAATCCCATTCTTTGACTCTGTTTATATACTTAGTCATTCACTCTTTTCTTCTTGTAAAGTCACAGCTTTTAGCTAGAGGAGAAGATCTGGGTCCCAAATCTTGTACTTTATTACCCAAGACCTCAGAATAACTAGGATTTTTATCCTACTTTCCTCTAAATGTTATCACTTCTTTCAGTTTGAATGATCAGAATTCAAGTTTTTGATTTCACACAGGTGTACCCTACTTTTAGAAAACTTGATACATGAAAAATCTAGATTTATAAAATAGATTACCTGGGGTGGAACAGGAAGTCAGTCAACAGTCAGTCACCAAGCATTTATTAAATGCTGTGACAGGCACTGTGCTACATGCTGGGGGTAAAGAGGAAAAAAGAAAAGAAAAAAATCAGTAAAACCAATGAACAAGTTGAGAAAAAATGTGATGTTATGATGTCTACTACACCCATTGATCTTGACCTCTACAAAGGTTCAGAGAGGTAGCTTTCTTCCCATTTCTTCTTATGGCCTAGCATATTCTTTATGATTCAATTTCTAGTGCAAAAAAAGTTTTATTGGTGCCTTCATCTTTTTACAACACAGCTATTTCCAGAATTAGCACTCTAGAACAAGAAAAAATTAAGCAAAATCAAGTACCAGGGTGACTGTATCTGAAAATGTATTCAACATTTTACGTCTTCAGTCTACCAGTTTTTTGCTGAGAGAAGGGAGGCAGGTTTCATTATCTGTTTTCCATGATTCAAATGATCATTATAATTGGCTTCAGCTTTCCATTAGCATTATTTTCATTTAAATTATTACAATCACTGTATATAAGGGCTTCCTGGTTCAACTTACTTCATTGGAACACTTCATACAAAATTTCCTGTTTCTCTGGCTTTCTTATATTCATCATTTTCTATCTCACAAGTTTGTTAAGCTCTTTTCTCACCAATGATCATCTTTATTTCTAGTTCTTTGCTTCCACAAAAAGGCTCAAAAGATTTCAATACTGAACCTTTTGCATAAACAAGATAGACCAGTTACAAGAAGATGAGCGGAGTTGAACATGTTTTTTTTTGTTTGTTTTTTGTTTTTGCAAAATTCTGCAGCCTATGCCTAAAGGAGAGATCAATTGCTTGGCCTTCAACCAAAATTCCAGCTCTGAGCACCCTACCAAATGGGCTGGGTAGCACAGGTCTCTGGGAGAAATAGATAGTGAAGATAGGAGGAAGCAAGATTAGCCCTAATGGGATAATTAAGAAAATCCATTAGTCAATATTGTTTAATTTCCTTTCAAATTTCTAGTTGCCTTATTAACGAAGTAATCAACCTCTACCTAATAGTTCTAAAGGGGATCTGGAACCTACCTTTTTTTCCCGAAGATGGTTGAAACAATAGGGCATGATCTAATACGGGTTTTGTTTTTCCCTGCTAAAATTCAAGGTATTTATTTATAAAAAGCTATGCTCCATTGGATATGGCGTTGGGCCAGAACATCCTTAATGGGGGAGCTATTCCTGTGACTGACTGGTAAGTGCTGAAGGTATGGCTGTGTTAAAGACCCCTTGTACTATTTCCATTTTGCTTTGTAAACTAAGCACTTAATTTCACCTGTTGTTTTAGTGGACTAGTGTGCCTTCTTCCCTCCCTCCTTCTTGGAACATGAAAAAGCAGCTGGCAGGTGTCCGGAAAACAATGGGTTTTTGAAGCTGAATCATAGAAGCATGGCTTCTATAGTGAGGGAGAAGGTTTTGTTGACACCCTTATGCTGCTAATATCTCATGATGGTAATATAAATGGGGGAACTGGCCTAGATAAGATTCTATTCTGGCTCTGTTTCTATAGACTTAATGAAGTTAAACTTGCAAGTTTGATTTCCATACAGACTGGTTAGCCATATCTTTGACCTGGCTATCTATTTCACAGCAACAATTGCTGTCATTTATATATCTCTTTAAGGGTAACAAAGTGTTTTTCAGGAATTATGTTGGATGATCTTCTTACAATGATTCTTTGAAGTAGATACCATTATAATCCCCATTTTACAGATGAGAAAATCAGAAGCTAGGGGATGGGGCATGTGAAATAATCCACTTAGCATCACACAGCTAAAAAGCACTGGAGTCAGTATTTGAACCCAGGTCTGCCTGATGACCACTCTAGTAGGCTCTCTACTGCACTATTTTATCCCATATATGTGATATTGGTACCAAGCTGGGGCAATAACAGTCCAGATCCATCAACAGGGCTGGGAAAATGACTCAACTGATAGCACTTTAAACTCAAGCACTGTAGTGTCATCTTCATAAATGTTATATTCTGAGGAGTATGGTAGAGTATAAAGATGCCTGGTTCTGCAATCAGAAATCATGATTTCATGTCCTTGTCCTGACAGTTCCTAGCTTTTTTACTTTGGGTGAACCCTTTTATTTCTTATCTAAAAAGAGGAAAACAACAACTCACACTTGTGCAGAGCTTCAAAGTATGCAAAATACTTTCCCATAAAGTAGTAGTACAAGTAGTATTTTCAGTTTAGAGATAAAAGGGAGATATAGCCAGAGTTTAAGTAACTTATCTATAGTTACATATCTAGTAACACTAGCACTTTGTAAACAGAAATATGAAATAACATGAAGTAGAATGTAAGGCATCCTTGAAGGCATTCCTTTTGTCTTTGTCTCTCTAGTGTCTTGAATATAGCAGACCCTTGATAGATGCTTGTTGAATTGAATCAGAAGGTGGCTGCTACATTATCATTTCCATTAAGGATGATTAGGGTGAGCTGATTGACATTTGATAGGGAGATTTTAGGTTATGTTGTGTAGGGAAGAAGAGGTGGTAGATGGTGAGTTGGAAAATTTAGGTTCAAGTTCCCAGCAACTAGATGAAGTACTATGTTTAGGTCTGGGTTAAACCTTTTAGTAGGAATGCAACCAAATGAAGGATTATAAGATGATGGGAGGAATTGAAACTATGAAACCATGTCATTTATGGACCAGACGAAAGAAATGGAGCAGATTTAGGGGAGGTATGAGTGATGTCTTCAGGTATTTAAAGGGTTGCAAAACAGAACAAAGATAAACGGTTGGAAGTTACAGAGAGGCAAATTTTGGCTCCCTTTTGGAGGAAGGGAAAGAGAGACAATTTCTCTACAATTAAAGCTGTTCAAAAGGGAAAGGGGCCTGTCAAAGGAGTTCACTATCACTGGATATGCTCAATCTTGATGATCAATGATATTGGAGAAAGGATTAATCCTTTCCGTTAGGTTGGACTATATGACCTCCAAATTTCTCTTCCTTTTCCAAGAATCTGTGATTTTATATCCTTGAGCAAGTGGATTCATTTCATTTATATTGAGTTTCTTCATATGTAAAATGAAGGTATTGGGAAATAGATGCTTTTGAAGATCTTCAGCTTTGAAATTCTAAGAGTCTATGAACTGTAGTCTAGACTTTCAGTTGGATAGCTTCAAACAAGGGATGGGGTGGTAGGTAGTTCAATGAAAGCCAAACATAGATCAAACACTGTAATTTTTATGTTGCTTTCTTTTCTTTCTAAACCCCTACCTTCTGTCTTACCATCTATTAGTATTGATTTTAAGGACTAGGCAATTGGGGTTAAGTGACTTGCCTAGGGTCACATAGCCAAAAAGTATCTGAGGTCAAATTTGAACCCAGGTCTTCCCAACTCCAGGCCCAGCACTCTATCCACTATGCTACTTAGTGGCTTCTGTTGTTTTCAAAACTGCTAATATAGGCTTTATTCTATACCTATAGTCCACCACTCACCTCTGAAAAGGAGGGAGATATGCTTTACCTTTTAGCCTTCTGAGGTCAATATTGGCTCCTGCATTGATCCGAATTCTGATGTCTTTCCAGGGGGCTATTTTTCATATTATGTTATTTTTATATTATTGAAATCATTCTGTAAATTATTTCCCCTGATCTGCTTATTTTGCTCTGAATGAGTTCATTTTAGTCTTCCCAAATTTTTACAAATTCTTGATATTCAAGATTTCTTAGGGTGTTTCTAATATTGTGTTAATGTGCCATAATTTATTCAATACTACATTTTTGGGGGGCCCACTATCCTTAAGTGTCATACACAAGGCAAAGCAAGACCCGATTGTCCTTTGGAGAAATGTTATTTCTGAGGTTTCTCTCAGTTATTTGTTTTCTGAACAAATGTTAGAAGTAGGCTGCTCTAGGCTGCCTGGATTGTGACTAGAACTCCATGAATTTTAATAGCTCCCTGTTCCAAAGTAATTAAAACCTTAATGAAATGAAATCATCTTGTGCACATTTCGCGCACAAGCCCATTGCCTTTTGACCACTCTCATTGTTAAGTGTATTTTTATGCTAGTGAACCCAGTCCATCATTGTAGAAAGGCAAAGTTGAATCTGCCTAAGTGAAATTTGCCTCCAAATAATTGTTTTCAATAGAAACAATAAGTAGTCATTATGATTGGATTTATGAATTTGGCCAGGCTCTAGATTACTCCCATTATGTACTATATATAATCTATTATACATGCATATATATATACACATATATAATTTCATCTCCATTAGTTTAGGGTTGTATTAGTAGAAATGTTAAAAGTTCATACTTTTTTTTTTTAAGTGACAGGTGTTTATAGCTTGCAATTGCATTAAACAGGCTCTTAAATGCAAGTTAAAGGCCTTCATGAAATATAGAAGACCTTTAAAAAATGTGGTCCAAGTTTTTTGCCATTTTAGACTTTGCATTACTTATGTACCGAATTACTCTCACCCTTCAGGTTAATCAGCTGCAGGTTTAAATCACTGAGCTCCAGATGGGCATAAACACCAGGAGAGCCCAGCCCGCTTTGGCCCCGTTGCCTTGCCCGGGACTGGCGAAGGCCTTCTATTGATGGAGAGCTTTTAATTTCACATTTTGGCCCCCACCGCAGGTGATAAACAAAGGTTTCCCCACTGCTCTGGCTGGGGTCAGTTATCCAGCCTCCCTCTCTCTCTCCCGCCCCGAGGCCCCCTCCCCGCCCCCCCATCCTCTCTCCCTCCCGTCAATCCCGCTCCCGTAATTACACACAAAAGGTTACTGAGATCCACAGCTAATTTGCGGCCTCTGTTTAGCAGAATTTAATAGCAGGTATTACTGCTGCGGCGGTAATTAAGGACCTTTGTCAATAAGACGGAATAGATGGCCACACTTTGTTGTAATCAGTGGACTCTTGAGAGCCCAAAGGAGTGAAAAGCGGTGAGAGGAGCAATCCATTCTGTGAATAACACGCGTCTCCTTTCCCCCCTCCCTCCGGAAACCCGCGATGGAATAATAATTCCCCAGGCAATGAAAGAACAGGAATAAAAGTACTTACCCTCCAGCCTGTGATTTTTTTTTTTTTTTACTTTTTTTTTATTTACTCTACTGTGCTTTCTTATTTGCTTCAGGCTGCATTTGATGAAGTATTGTTTAAACAGCAGAGAGCAAAATAGATCTAGGGAGATGGAGAAAAGAAAGAGGAGGAATTTTAACCAGGTGGCTAGCTCTGCACGCGCGCAGGGCGCCTTTAAGGTGGGCGCTGGCCCGGTTTATCAATTATTTCTTCAGGATAAAAAAATGACAAAAACAAGTGGCCCAGTGAAGAGGTGGAGGGAGTCATTTAGAGCTGTCTCTGAACATAGTCATTCAGCTCTAAATGGGTCGCAAATAACAAGGAGAAGTGAACTTGGTGTCGCATTGTAAACCTTTCCCCCCCTCTCTGGCTCGGTCTGTGTGTCTCTCTCTCCCTCTCTCATCACTAATGTATCCAATGAATGGCCTGGCACAAGCAGAGAAGAGAAGGGAGAGGGGAGGGCGGGAGGAGAGAGGGAGGCTGGTATGACACAATTCAAAGAGTGCTTTAAGGTGTATGCTCCCCTCGGTAATTGGTGAAGAAGCTACATTTCACTCCCTGATTTCCTGCCTTTTTACAGGTTTTAACAAGCGTGATGCTTTTAATAGTGGTTTGAGTACTGGCTCTTTATGAGGCCTCTCCCCTTTTAAAGCAGCTTTAACTATACTCTTTCTGTCACTAATGTCTGAAAAACTCCTACCTTTAATCATTTCTAGATCAGGCAGCAAACAAGCAGTCCTTTCCTTTTTCAATTACATGCTGGATGGTCACTGCATATCCAGAGGAAAAAAGAAAAGGGGGTGGGGGGATGGGAGGAGAAGGGAGAAGAGAGTAAGAAGGAAGAGAAAAGGGAACGCAGCGTATTGAGTGCCCAACATTTTCTTTATAATGATAACCTAAGTTATAGCAATGTATTATACCGATATAGAACCCAACCTCGATGGATAGGAGTTAATAGCAACATTTTCCAGTCAAAATAGGAAACTGAGGCAGAGGCTTCTGTGCTTCATTTATGCAAATAGACATGGATTTGGTTTTTGTTGTTGTTGTTGTTTTAATTTTTACTTATCTTCTTTCATATTTTTTGCCCTGCATTCATCTTCAGAGGTTAAGTTGAAAATAGTGATGGTATTGGGCGTGGTCAATCTGATAGGATTTTAAAGGTTTTTAAACCTCCTTTTAGGGGTTGAGGGAAATGGATTTATTTATGTCTGTTTTGAAGTGCAGATTTGTAAAGAAAGATGAAGCGGAAAATATCAATGCACAAGTTATTTCCTTCCACTAAGGACTAGCATTCAAAACACCATTAGGTCACTCAAAGGGGAGGAGGGTAAAAGGCATCTAGTAGATGTCAGCTCCCCTATTAGACACTCATTAGACAATTGAGATAGGCTTCCAAGCCCACAGGTGGCTGCCATGGGAGTAATGATGGAAAAAGCCAGGATCTGAGCAATGGGCACTCATTGAAGCTTCTCTGCTTTGTTAAGTTGGAATGTAAATGTGTGAAGTTCTGTTCTTTCCCCCTCCAACTTGATCAAATAGCTTATTAAATTATTCTTACTGGGGAATTACTAAAGAGCTAAAATGGTTCCTACAAAGATCTTAGTTTTAGGATTTCCAAAGAGTAGATGTTAAGCATCAACTATTGAAAGGCAATAGTAAACTATTACTTTAATCTGAGAAATCAGGAATCTAAAGACATTGGTTTTATCTGAATTATTAGAAGGAACGACAGGCCAGTCTTTTACAAGATAATGTATAGCTCAGAAAACTCAATGAAATTTAAGTAATAATTTTATCATGCAGTTCAGCATAAACAATGTCCATCAGAAGGAAAAGTACCTGTGAAAAACTGATCTTAGAAAGAAATCATTCCTGAAATGGTTGTGAGCTTAAGGCAAACCCCACTCCTCTCTCCAAACAAAACAAAATCCCAATTCTGTATATGGGTTACTACTCTATTTCAAAGTCTCCAAATGAAGTTTATTAGGTAATTGCTTCTCTCTAGACCCCTGTTCTTTCAAAAGCAGAATTTGAGTTGCTCCATCACTGATCTCGGAGGCATGCAACTAAAAACTCTTAGTTGAAGAAGGATCCTTTGCTGAATTGCTTGATCTCTCTTATTATTGGATAGGATTAGAAATCTGGAGTTTAGCTTTTAAATTGTCAGAAATGACAGTTTGCCAGTACTAGGTAAGACTTGGAAAAGCCTCTTTACCTTCTAGTTTTCTGTATTTTGGGACTTTTGGTCCCACTTATTTCTGTGTCCATAAATTCTTCCTGGTAAAGATGCTTCAAAGCTGTTCAAGGCTTGACTTTTTTTAGCATTAAAGGGAAGCAAATCATGGTACAGAATGTCTAGATATTAGCCCAAATGGGATGATTTAAGCATTGTTCCTTTTTTTCCTGAAGCTTTTTAGGCTTGTGGATACACTTGGGTGTATGTGCTTGTCTATTCCTCCAACTAGAAGGTCAGCACCAGATTAATAGATATTTGGTGGGGCAAAGGTTGATGGGAATCTCAGTCAAAATGTTTAATGTGTTCTTGAAAGTTGCATTAGAATCTTATACTAGCAGGTGTTTATTGTGCCAATGACCTTTGTATAGGACCAGAATGGAGACCTGGGTTCTACACCTGGCTCTGTAGCCTTGGACAAGTTACTTGACCTCTGGACCATGGTATTCTCAACTGCATAGATTAAGTAATATGGTGGATTAGAGTCAGTTTATTTAATAACCTTAATTTAGAGTTTGAAACCACTCAGGCACTTACTAGCTTTGTGACCCTAGGTAAGTTATTTGAACTCTTTGGGCCTCAGTTTTCTCATCTGTAAAATAGGGGGAATAATAACATCTAGAATATGAAGTGCTTTGTAAACCTTAAAGTATTACGTAAATGCTTGTTATTATTATTAAAAAGAAATGGCCTAAACTAGATAACTTCAAAAGTCCCCCTAGTGCTAACAGCATGTGCTTCTCATGAATCTTAACTATCATCAATAAAATAGACTGAGTAGTTTTTTCTCAGAGAAAGGTTGTTGGATTTATATTGACCCAAACACTTTTGTGCTCGGTCCTACTTATAGTCAATGTATATTACTTACATATTTCAACATATTGGGACAGAGTGAAACTAATTGCTCATGTAGAAATAGTATGGCAGGAAAGGAAAAAGAAAGGCAAGGTTTTGTTTTTCCATTTATTCAGACATAATGAACCCTACCCTCAACTTACATGAGCTAAGTGGTCATAGGATGATCCCTCTGACAAGAAAGAATTTTTTTCATTGACTGATATTTGCATCAACCAGGGACACTCTTTTCTTAGAGTTACTCAGCTACTTATCTTATCATATGCATATTTGCCTCTGTGGTAAAAATATTGTTATAAATGTTTACTCAGTAAATAAGTAAAGCCTGGATTTGTAGGGTCATGTAGGAGGACATTTTTTTTTCTGTTGAACGTATTTGTCCACTCCATCCATACCTCTTGCAAAAACAACAAGAAAAACAGCATCTATGGACCAAATGCAGAAAGCAATAATATTTCGTTTCCATACCTCTTTCCACAGAGGAGTAAAAAGTGCTCAATTCAGCTGTTTTTTAAAATTTAAGAATGCCAAATGTAAAACTTTATTCAATGAGTACAACAGCTCCTGAAAATAGCATTAAATTCCATAACTATTCATTTAATTGGGGAATAGTAACAAAAGAGAATGAGCAGAGAGGAGAATGAAAGGCAGAGTGAGTGGGAAGGTGAGATCCAGAATTAAAATATGAAGGATACAGAAGGAGAGATAGAGATGTATGGAAGGAGAGAGAGAGAGACAGATGGATAGATGGAATGACACACAAACTCAGAGACACGGAGACACACAGAGATAAAGAAATAGACACAGACAGAGAGACAAAGACAGAGAGGAAGAGAGACAGAGAAGAGAGGCAGGGAGGGAAGAGAGAAATAATCAGGAGGGAAACAGAAGTAGAATAATTTTTAAGATATTAGCTGATTAGTCTGATGTTCATTTGGGTAGTGTGCTTAAGGTATTATCACATGTTTAGCATCCTTTTAAAATGTTGATTAACTTACAGACAGTTGTTCATAGACCTTCATCTACTCAAATCTTTATACTTTTATTAAACTCTCTTCTCAGTAGAACAAATATAGCAACAATTACCAAAATAATATTACTTCTAGGGTCCAATAAAATATAATTTGGGTCAACTTTGGCCCTAGTCTAGAAGTTTCTCACCTTCAGTATACTTTATGACTCAAATTGTCCCCTTAGAAAGGTAACTATACATAGATGAACAATGCATTTCATAGATTTAGAGCTGAAAATTACTTCAGTGGTCATCTGGTCCAGTTATTTTATTTTATTGATGGAGAAATTCAAGTCAGAGGAGTTAAGCAATTTGCCTAAGGTCACACAGATAGTAGCAGAAAGTAGCAGAACCAGGATTTGAACCTAGTTCCTCTGGCTCCAAATCAGCTACTTCTTTCCACTGAATCACATTGCCTCTCTCTGTTATATTATAATTCAATAAGTCTGTCATATGAGTTTTATCCTTGTACCATGATAGCAATGCTACAGTGGAATTCTACTCTATTTTAACCACACGATATAGAATTTCCTTAAGCATCTACTTTATAGACTTTGGTGTTTTCTTAATTGTGATATTGTAGACCATTTTTTGTGCATTTAGTTAAAAGATTAAAGTCACTGCCAAAAGATACCATTAATACGTAGTCATCAATCTCTTACCTGGTATCATTTCAGATTAGATAATTTATATTTAGATGTCTTGTTGTAACAGCTCAGAGAAATATGAGCTTTATAATTTACTCTTTTCCTAGATCTGTTTTTCTTGTGTTCAATGGGCTTAATATAGTATGTGCTTAATATATTTTCTGTTAATGGCACAGATTATTTTAATTTTGTACATTGTAATTCTACTTTATTCACTTGGATGTCCATCTGAATTCAGATCAAAAGCTAACTTAAATGGAACATAGAATTTATGAATGGGATTTTCTAAATGCTAAAGTCTTTTCAAAGGAAGAGAAGAAAACTACCTGTAAATAATTTTCAATTAGAAGATGTGACATTCAGAGACTGATACACTGTGGTACAATCGAATGTAATGGACTTTTCTACTAGTAGCAATGCAATGATCCAGGGCAATTCTGAGGGATTTATGAGAAAGAACACTATCCACATTTAGAGGAAGAACTGTGGGAGTAGAAACACAGAAGAAAAACAACTTCTTGAACACATAGGTTGATGGGGGTATGATTTGGGATGTAGACTCTAAATGACCACCCCAGTGCAACTATCAATAATATGGAAATAGGTCTTGATCAATGACACATGTAAAACCCAGTGGAATTGTGCATCGGCTATGGGAGGGGGTTGGGGGAGGGGAGGGAAAGAATGTGAATCATGGAAAAATGTTCTAAATTAATACATTTAATAAAAATTTAAAAAAAGGAAAAAATGTGACATTGTGGTAACTGCTGGAGATTGAAATGCTCAAGGAAAACACATACTAAACATGATCTTTTAGAAAGAAAATTTATGGGACAAAATATTCTCTCAGTTACTCAATAAACATTTATTAAATATCTATCATTGTTCTAGACTTTGGAGGAAATAAAAAACAAATAATGTAAGAGTCCTTTTCTTCAAGGACCCTACAGTCTAATAATCTTACAGTGTAAAAGGTACAAGAAAGGAATATAAAGTACCATGAGATTGCATCAGGGAAGGAGAACTTCCAGGAGAATGTGTGGGATAGGGGTAGCTTCATGAAGAATGTAGCATTTGAGCTAGATTTTGAAGGATTGGTATAATGTCAAAAAAATTAGGTGAGGAAAAGAAAGAGGGTAAGAAATGGGGTACTGTGTGAACAAAAGGGCAGAGGAGGTAGAATGGGTGGGATTTAAGAGTTTATAGCATTTAAAGTTGGGAAGGGTAGAGATAGTTTGTTCTAATTCTTTAGGGCTCAGAGTGATTTGCCCATAGATATAAGGCAGTAAGTAAAAAGAATTTGAACAGAACTTAAATCTTCAGACTCCAAATCCAGAGTTCTTTTTGGGGAGATAATAAGAGATATTTAGTTGGAATAAAGAGTACAGATAGAGGAATAACTGTGGAATATAGCTAGAAAAATATATTGGCACTTTTAATATTGGGTAAAAAAATCTGATTTCATTTTGTATACCCTACAAACAGAAGTTAATAGAAATCATGTTTGGATAAAAGATTCACCCATGCCTGGAGTGTTCTCCTTCCCAAGTTCTGCATCCTGGCTTCCCTGGTTTCAATACCGAGAGGGGACAAGTAAAGCTGACTCTTAGGAGTGAGGGCCTCTGGGCACCCCAACCCACCCCTTACCATTGACAAAGAGTACACGGGTAGCCCCTGGGCTCCCGCCACCATAGTAGGTGTTGGTCCAGTTCACAGCTTGGGCCACAGAGGTGGGCGAGAGCCCAAACACCTGAGCACACAGCTGAAGCTGGGCGGACAGAGTCTTGCGCCTGGAGAAGGGGCAGCTGGGATCCTTGCAGGTGACGTCTGAAGGGGCAGAGGAAGGAGATTATGGGGAGGGAATTCCAGGGTACCTTCTATAGAAAGCCATTTCCATCTAATTTCTTTTCTCTATTGATTATTTCCAATTTATCCTTTATATAACTTCTTCCACAGTTTTTATGTTATTTCCTCCATTAGACTGAGCTCACTGAGAAGAGGTGCCGTTTTTTCCTTTGTATCCTAGTACTTAGTTTAGTGCCTGGCACATGATAGATCTTTAAAAAGTGTTTGTTGACTGGCTGATGAAAGAGTCACAAATAATGCATATTTTCACCCAACATAAGAAATAGTTTTAGTCCTAGAATTCAGAAATGAAAATAAAATAGCAACCAACCACATGGTATAATAGAAAATTGGATTGGAAGTTGGATGACAGAAGTTTAAATTTTGGTTCTTCTATTGACCTTGGACAAAACACTTAACTTCTCAGGGTCTCAGTTCCATCATTTGTAAAGTAAAAATGATGAAGATCACTTCCTGCTCTAAATCTTATGATTTTTTAAGTTAAATTGTATTAAAATGTATTTTTAATGTCTAGGTCTCTCTGTCTTGCAAAGGCTAGAAGTTCAAGGACTACTCATGAGTCATATTCCATTCTCATTGGCCTAGGAGTATTGACCAGCTCCATTTCTGACCTGGGATCTTCCTTAGGGCAACTGGCAGGGCCCCTGATGCTAAGGGCCCACCATATTGGTACAATTGACTTAGTTCACTGAAGCTTAAAACTTCAGAGCTTAAAAGATCTGCCATCCTTAGCCTTCTGCTTGGTAATTGGCATTGCAGGTATGCACCACTATGCCTTGCCTAAATACATGCCCCAATGATACCATATAGAGCCCTGTTGTTTATGTTTATGGTTATTGTTTATGGTTATATCTATATACACAGCAAAGTTGAAATCTTATTTTCTGAACTGAAGTGGCAAAATATCTTCTGTTTTTTATTGTTGTCTCATCTTATCCGTTTTTTAAAATCAACAAACTATATATTTTTTCTTTCCCTTTTCCCCCACAACTGGCTATTTTGTTGTTACTATTAATTGGTTTCTAATTATCTGTGATTTAGTTAAGTGCAGACAGAAAGAATTAGTCTGACTTTAACTCACTGAATAGAAAGAAACCACAGTGAGAAAAGATTTTATTTTTTCCATTTATTTCAGAGGAACACTCCCTTTGGGTAGATTTCATGTTGGTTTTCATGATGCTAAAGCATTAAGTGAGATGAAACCCATCACAGAGACTATGACTGACTAGACTGAGGTTTGTTACTTAAGTGGTGAGAAAGAGAATTGGAGAATTCAGCAGAGGACAAATTAAGCACTATACTGATACCTGTGAGATCAAATAAGACTTCCTAAGCTCTGGGTAAGTCTTTTGTTGAGGATTTTTCATAAACAACAGGCATACCTGCAGAAATTGAAAATGAGTGGAGGGGTTGAGCTCATCAGTGAAGGGAACAATGAAGGAAATCATGTATCTAGAATAATTCCAAGTAAAAAACACCTCGTTTGATGAGCTTCTTCACACCACTTCCCCTAATATGTTTTAGATGGTAAAAAAAAACTGCTTAATGGACTGAATTTTTCACTTTTCAACCCTTTCACTTTTTAACACCTTTCAATACTTTCTTAGGTTTCCACAGACAGAAAGGGTTTAGCAGTATTCATTAATGAAACAGGCCAAATACTGCATTTTGACTGTCTTTTATTATGTCACAAGGATAAAATTACTAGGAAAATAGCAAAATCTAAAGAATAATTGTTTCTGTTGGGATGAAAGTCAAAATCCAATCCAGTGCAACAAGCAGATGATTATTTTGTTCAAGGTACTGGCTGGTGCCAGTGATACAAAAAGACTCATAACTCCACCCCCCAGAACCTACAGTCTAATGTAACTTTAATTCGAGGCTTACCCAGTTATTTTTGTTGGAATTTTTGTGAATATGCAACATGTCTTCTTCATGAGACTTCCAAAGGAAGACATAAAGTCTTTCAGAGAAGTAACTGATTCACACTACCTGGAAAGAGTCTGAGGCATTCCTCTCTCATTATTTCTCCATCTCTGTCTCTTTTTCTGTCTCAGTGTCTGTATGTCTGTCTCCCTTTCTTGGTGCCTTTACTTTTACTTTATATTTTTTATTCAATGAATTTTAAAGAATAAATGTTAATTTAGGAAAGAATTATCCATAGCATTTATAGTTTACAGAGGAGTATCCTTTTTCCATATTGTTCATTTTTGTTAAGTGAATAATCATAAAAACCAAACCCCAAAACACATACCCAAAGAAATAAAAATCATATGCTTTCATCTGCATTTCTACTCCATCAGTTGGTTCTTTCTCTGGAGATGGATAGCATTCTTTTTCATAAGTTCCTCAGGATTGTCCTGGATCATTATATTGCTGAGAGTAGTTAAGTCTATCACATTTTATCATTTCACAATATTGCTGTTACTATGTACAATGTTTTCCTGGTTCTGCTTAATTTACTCTGCATCAGTTCATGTAGGTTTTTCTGGCTTTCTTTCTTGGACCGAACTTGTGATTTCACTGGTATAAAGAATTCCTACCAATGTATATTGATACCAAGTTTTAGTATTAAAATTCCCTTGTGGCACTGAGAGATTGTCATTTCCTAATCATATGGACATTATGTGTGAGAAGGATGTTGGCAGATTCTGAGGTCAGTTTATCATCCAAGAGGCCACACTTCTAACTTTTACTCTTAGGTCATGAAATTGTCACCAGATTTCCCAGGGTAGTCTCAGAGACCTGCGAATTTGCAAGAGGGAGCCAAGGTGATACACTTTGGACCCACCTATTGTACTAATTTACTTGGAAGTTAGAAATAGACTAAAAAATGAAGAACTTGAGCTTCTTCTAATCCAGTATCATTTCCTTGAACTTATTATACACAATTGGTAAATTTTGCCAATTATTCTAGCATGAAAGGCTAATTGTGAGGGTCTCATCTTTGTGGAGACTACAAATACACTGTGAATAAAGTACTTTTGTGACATATCCAGTGTCTAAAATCAGTCAGGTCCTAACTGCTCTGGCTGGTAAGGAGGGTCTTTGCAAATTTTGATATTGTTAGAATTATATATATATATATATATATATATATATATATATATAGACATATACATATGTGCATCCATGTGTGCACACATACAAAAATGCTGCTCCCATCTTAAATTTTAAGAAAGGGAAAATGGTTAGAGAATTAGCTTTGAATCTGGGAAGACTTGATTTTAGAGTTACCTCTAAGACATACTTTACTGATTATGAGAGCCAAGAAGACATTTTCCTCTGCCAGTGTTGTAGACAATACTTTAAGACTGTAAGTCATAGAAAATGACTGATTCATAATCTGCCTTCATTGGAGGATTTTATTTTAGATGTTCTCTCTGTCTTCCCTATTTATATCTGATCAAATCATATGGTTACATATATAAGAACCTAGATTGTTCTGTGCATTGAGTTGGGGAGGAGGGTAGAGAGAGCTAAACAGTAGAGAAACTGTTTGAAGAAGTAAATGAATTCACAACTTTTTCACTATAAATGATTTGACCTTAAAGGATAATATTTTGAGGAAAGCTACAGCTATTTCTGAAAAGAAGTAATAATATTATTGTGGCCACGATAAATGCAATATATCCTAAGTGTTTCTCAAAAAACAGTATGTTTGGAAGTTATGTCTGATGGCCTTGGATGGATTCTGATATTGAAAAGACTTTTAAAAAACCTAACATACTCATATCAGATTGCTTAGCATGACTCACAAAAGCATCCACTTAAGTGACCAAGAACACTTGGTTAAGAATCCATATTGATTTTATAACAGGAGTCGTTGCTACTGAATTACAAATGAGATGGTACCTTAAGACTTCCCTCAAATATCTTCATCCAAACTTAGCCAATCACTTATAAAACAAATGAGACTGTGTTTTGCGTAGTGTTTTTTTTTTTTTTGAGCACACCATTTGTTTTTAGTGGGGAAATGTTAATCTTTGTTAGGAGTAATAGAAAAGGAACAAAGTAAGTCCATTCCATACTTCTCACTCCCCCTTACCCCTCATAGTAACTGAAATCATGGGACTTATATCATGCAAGGTAAAGAATGCAGACTGGCCAGTATGGCATCATTCATTAATTCTTTTCAAAGTGATTTGACATTAACAGTGTCAAGAGAATAATCTCCTCCACAGTCATTTGATGCTTTCACTCATGCATTGCTAACCATCAGCCCTGGATGACTCACCAACTTGCACTGCTGAACAGAGCTGTAACACAATTGCACTGAGAGAATCTTCTACAAATTTATATTATCTAATCCCAACTGGGCTCTCACTACAGCAAGGCAATTATACTACTTAGTTGATTATCTATTTCACTCTCCATCATGGATATTCTAAACCTTTCCCCCTTTTTTAAACCTCGAATAGCCACCTCCTCCCACCCTCTCAGCAAAGAGCCTTACTTTATATGTTAGAGAGAAAATCAAAGTCATTTGCTAAGAGGATCCTCTTCTCCCCTTTCATCTTATACCCCTGCATAATACCCTACAATTCCCTTTTTGTGAAGAGAATTGGCTCTTCTTCATATGCATGCTGCAGTGATTTTTAGGATGGAGCTCATCCAGGACAGTTTAGCAGCATTGAAGTATTGTTACACTAAATGACTGTTCCAGGTAAGTCATTCAGTCAATAAGCTTTTAGTAAGCATTTAAATATGCTTGGAACTGTGTTAAGAATCATCTTTGGTTTGTTTGTTTGTTTTGTAATGCTAGTCTTGTGGAGGGCATGAGTATAATTTTCAAGGTGGAACTTAGTCATTAGATCAAACTCTTCCTTTTACAAATGAGGAAACCGAAGTCTAGAGAATTTAAGTGACTTAATTGAAGTAGCACAAGTCGAAGTTAGAGTTAGGATCCAGATCTCCTGATTCTAAACCGAGTGATCTTTATGTTCTGCAATTTATATACCTGCTTACCCCCCTGAAAGCTTCTTTTCCAATATTGCCACCGAATTATTAGTGCCACTGAATTTACAGGCAGGTAAGATTTTGAATCCTTACCCTTTAAGCATTTCTACAAGGGAGCTGAGCATCCCTTCCTCTTCAATTATACTTCATCCATGAGCTATGAAGTTACTTTAGTTGTCTCCTATTTTATTTAGTTTAAAATTAGAATCAATTAACCATAGTTATAGAGCTGGGAGGGACTCTAGAGGTTATTAAGTCCAGCCTGCTCATTCTATAGATGAGAAAACTGAAGCCTAACTAGGTTAAGTGATTTGCCCAAGGCTACACATGAGTATCATATCCTGGATTTGACTCCACATCCTCTGCATTCAGAACCATTGCTCTTTCCCTTTATCATAATGGCTCCCATTGTGTGTTTAGATGGTATGTGTGAATGTGGAAATATGTCAGCTCTCTCCTACCTCCCCAATTAGATTTTAAGAATATATGTAGTTGAACTTGCTTCAAAAGCTCACAATTTCCCATTTTTCTATTTCTATTTTGAGATGACTAGACAATCACAAAATTGTATCATAACCCTCCTTCCCTGTATGAGTGCACAAGCTACTTCTCCTCTCTGGGCCTCAGTTTCTCTATCTGTAAAATGAGGTGGTTGATGTCTTTCCAGATAGTAGGATTTCAAATTGGAAAGACATCAGCGATTCCCTATGATTACCTAAAGGATAGATAGAGTAGTACACTCAAGAGAACACTGGATGTAGCAGTTTGAATATTGATTTTATTGCTTAATACTTGTGATACCTTTGAGGAGGAACTTCCATGCATACTTCGGGTCTTGGTTTCTGTAAATGAGCAATTTGGACTAGATGATATCTAAGGTCACTTCCAGCTCTAAGTCTCTTGGTTTCTCTGACTTTCTTCAAGTCCCCATTAAAATCTCATGTCATCCAGGAAAAGCCTTTTCCAATCCTTCTTAATTCTAGTACCTTCCCTCTGTTGATTATTTCCTATTTTTCCCATACTTAGCTTGAATGTATGTTCTCTTCCCCCTTAGATGGTGAGCCTGGTCTTTCCCATATCTTTATATTTCTACTGATTAGCATAGTGGCTGGCACATAGTAGGCACTTAATAAATGTTTACTGATTTATTGACTAACCTAAAATTTTTAAGCTAAAGCTCATTTATTTTTTGACATTTCTAAGTTCTAAGCAAAGTTGCCCTCACCATGCATAAAAACATGCAAATGGAGTCTTGGAATGAGTTGAGGAAAGATATTTCTCCAACTATTATGACCTGAGCCTTTAGTTCATGCTCTGATATCTACTTATTTTGTGCTGTTGGTCTAACCACTTTACTCTGGACTACAGTCTCTTTACACAACAAAGATTCTTTATATCTTTAAATTTAGGTTTCATCTAAGTCACAAGGGGAAAAGCCAGTCCAACTGGCCTTTTGGTACCGTATAGACAAAATAATCATTTTATTTAACTAAATTGTTCTTCCAGTTGATTTGGCATCATGTTGACACAATCACAATGACTTTGATCTCCCCTTCCATTTCAAATTCTTACAACTTGTATGGAAAAGCCTTTTTTCTAATAGTCCAGTTGCCTATGTTTGGCCTCTAAAGGGAATTTCCAAGGAGTTTTTAATTTCTGATCCATTAAGAAATAAATCTTTAGTGTGCTTGCACCAGAAATAGCAGTATGCTTTTTGTTCCTACTAGCTGTCAACTCCCAACTCCATGAAATCCCCAAGTAATTTAGGAGTTGTTTGGACTGAAATCCAGGGTGATGTCTGCTCAACCTAGTTGGTGACATTTGTGCCTAGGTAATTCAATTCACTTTATTTTTTTTAAAAGAGGAAATTACTTTCATAAGAAAAAAGGAAAAAGGACATTTTATTCAATTATGAAATGGGTGTTCAGAACAAACTTGTTACTCTATTTCTAATCGGTCTCACCTCTCACTACACTTCTGGGAAGAGCTCTCTGTTAAACGGTAGCTTGTTCCCCGCCAATAATTACTTTTGGATGTGACCTAAAAGTCCATTTTTTTTTACTTTGTTCTTCTGTGATGTATGCTAAGAAAAACCTCTGCTAAAATCTAAGCCTCCAATACTATGTTTCTTTTCTTCAGAGATTAAAACACTGCAGTCACCATTAGTTTTGCCCAAAACAATGTTATGGGAACCAGTAATAGCTCATTGGGGATTTGGGGGTTGAAAGAATTTTTTATTAATCCTGCAAATACTTTAGAAGATGCAAACCCTTTTTCCTTCTTCCCACCCCAACACACATAACTCCAGTTACTACTCATTAATTCCAGAATGTGCTGTCCTCAGACTTGTCTATTATGATTCTGCTTTGTGCCTTTTAAAAAAAATAAAGATTTGAACTTTTTAGGCTAAATAAAAAAAGCTTGATGTCTGCCACTGGGAAACTGCACTCCCATTTTTCCCCCCAGAAAAATGGAACAGGTTTCTTTTAACTAGTGCAAGGCTCTAGTCTCTAAAAGGTTTTTATTATTGAGCGCCTGGGGTCCTTGGTTTCAGACATTTATCTTCTGGCTAAGCAGTAACAAAGGAAGGAAGCAGCTTCCTGCACCCCGAGTTTCTTGGTAATAGCCCAGCAGTCACAGTGCAGCAGGTATAACGTCTTCTTCATCGTGTCACTCCCTATGCAGGTAATAATTTATGAGCTTCGACTGTCAAAATAGTTTGTGCAACAGACCCTAAAAATAGTGATGGGTCATATCAATCAGGTTTTATGGCCGTAGCTTTCTTCCACCATATGAAGTTGGCTGTATACATTGAATTAAAAAGCACAAGGAGGGGGAGAAAATGAATAGGTAATAAAGTCCAATAAGAATACATCATTGGATTGTACCAGACAACCCAATCTATCCATCCTGGAATATTGCTTAGAGCTTATAGTCTCTATTATGACAAATAGGTAGCTTTCAGACACAGTACTCAGATTCTCTGGGATATTGTAATATGACTGGATTTCCAAGTACTTATGCTAATAACTATTATAACAAAAATACTTAATATTTACATAGTATTTTGAAATACACAAAAGGCTGTCCAGACCTTGTTTCATTTGGGCTTCATAAGAACCTTACCAAAAATAGCTCTTAACATTATTATCCTCCTTTTGCAGTTGAGGAAATTGAAGGCTCAGAGAACTCGTGACTTGTCCATGGTGACACAGCTAATGTATATATCAGGAACAGTATTTGAACCCAAGACTTCTCAGTTACAAATCTAGAATGCTCCCTGTCCATGATGCTCATTGTACTGCCTCTCACCACAATGTGTGGTCTGTTATCTTACACTAATGGCTATTAAGATACTAAAATGACGTACTCAATTAACCTTTAAAAAGGAATTTTTAAATGTTTTGTGTTAAATGGTAGACCACTTTAAGCATCCCATTTGTGAGTATAGTGGCCAGGGTTTGAATCTTGCCACCACTACCTGCTGCATGATCATGGGAGCAGGATAGTGAACCTTGGGTTTCCCTTCTGTTAAATGAGGCATAAATGAGATTTGCACTGTTTACCACTCAGGATTGTTGTGACCACTACATTGGAAATACTTTGCTAGTATAAACATGAGCTCTTCTTACAAATGTGATGATTTTGACTTCTGCTGGAATTTGCATGTGTGTTTTCCCCCAGTAATTTTCAGTTTCTCATCGTTGCTATTTAGATTTAATGAGTTGGGGTTCTATAGTAATTTTGTTTTATGAAATATTTCACATGAATTGACAACCTTATGTAAATATCTAACCCAGAATCACATCACTGTGAGATAGATAGTTTTAGGATTACTTTTCCCATTTTGCAAATGAAGGTTATAACATTGAAGAATCATAGCTCTGGAGCTAGAACTTAGAAGAAACTGAATCTTTTTTTTAATGCTTATCTTCTGCCTTAGAATCAGTGCTAAGTATTGCCTTTTGATAACAATTAGGCAACCTGGGTTAAATGATTTACCCAGGGTCACATAGCTAGATAGTATCTGAGGCCAGATTTGAACCCTGGTCCTCCAGTCTCCAAGTCGGGGATTCTTTCCAGTAAGCCACTTAACTGTCCCTGAGAAAACTGCTCAGAGTCATACAGCTAGTAAGCATTGGAGTCAGGATTTTGAAATGAACTTTCTCCTGATTTCAGGTTCTTGCTAATGTGTCCCACTGACTCTGGCCATCTTTACAATCTGTATTCTGAGTAGAATGAGCTACTTCCTGCTGTTTGTGTTTGTTTGTTTGTTTTTTAATCATGAAGAATGGGGAGTATCACTGTTAGTTACCACTGGGCCAATTAGTTTTCTTTTATTTTGTTTTCTGGGAAAGATAGTGGAAACACTTATGTCATTTAACATATCTGCCCATACTTCAGTATAATCGTGTTCTTCCCTGGATGAGTATTCTTCCCACTGGTACAGATTATAACCCATCCATGGATTCTCATCTTGAATGATACTTATCCATGTTTTTCCAGAGTCCAATGTGCTAGGGGTCTTCTCATGGTTCTTTTGCTATTTCATAGGACCAAAGGTTTAGAATTGGGAGGGACTTTAGAGATCATCTAGTCCAGCCCCCTCATTGTACAAATGAGGCTCAGAGAGGGAAAGAAATTTACCCAAAGCCACAGAGTAGTAACAGACAGAGTTAGGACTAGAACCCAAATTTTCTGACTGCAAATCCATTGCTCTTTTCACTCTATTAATCTAGTGATATACTTAGACAATTTGTTATTATTTAACATTAAATAAAAAAATTCAATAAGCATTTATTTATAAAGCACTGTAGAAAGAACCCAAAAGAGAATAACAAAGGCGCTACCCTCAAGATGCTTTCAATTAAAATTTTACTTTTAATCTAAATCTTTGATCTCAAAATAATAAAAGATTATTGATGGAGGGTCCATGTAGAATATATAGATGCTTTTATAATGAAATTAAATCAGTGCATATAGAATTACCAAGAAGCTTTCTACTGAAAAATGAATTCAATATTGGATATAATGGTACATGAATTCCTATGACCAGGCTCACTTGAGCTTGGGAATTCTTAGCTACAAAAGACTAAGACTAATTGTGCTTTCAGGTACCAAAACGGTGAATCTCCAAGAGTGGGAGACCATCAGGCTACTTAATAGGGGACCCAACCCAAGTGAGAAAGGGAACAGCAGTGGAATGTATTATGAGTGACTGCGTCACTTCCAGGCTCAATGAGATAAAGAGACCCAGGAAAAAGAAGAAGAGAGGAGGAGAAGAATGGAGAGAAAAACAAATTCAATTAAAATTTTTTTAATTTGGGATTTGAGTACTTTGATAACATTTTGGGGCCTTGATTAGAAAAACATGAAGAATAATTTTATGTTGGTCCATGGTGAACATGTAGAGTATCATTTCTAAATAATAATTACTGAAGTGATTAAAAGGTCCATACTCTATGACCCAGAGAATCTACTCCTAGACACCCTAAGAGGTGAAAAATAGACAGACAGAAGTACTATTTGTAGTAGCAAAGATTGGAAATATAACAGAAGTCAATTAAATTGGGAATGGCTAAAAAATCATGGAACATAAATGTAATAGGATATTACTGAATCAAAAGAAAAGATGAACATGAAGAATTCAGGCGAGCAGGGGAAGATGTATGAATTGATACAGAGTGAAGATCAGAACCAAGGGAAAATATACATAATGACTACAATGATATAATTGGAAAAAGAACAAAGTAAAATGAAGCTAAATTAATTACACTGACCAAGACTGTCTCCAAAGGGATAAGGATATGCCCTCCTTCCCTTCATTGAAGAGATATGGGTTTATATCATTAGGCTCAGTTGGATATTGGCTAATTTTGATGAACTGCTTTTTTTTCTTCTTAATTATTTTTGTTGCAAGGGTTAACTCATTGGTTAGTAGAGAAAGGAAGGTTATATTGAGAAATGAAGGTGATGTGGAAGCACAAGATTTCAATAACTTCCCCTCTCAACAGCTTGTAAGCTTGGCTAGTTAAATCATAAGTACAAAGAATGCTTTAATTGATTGGTGGGGAAGTGAAACTTGGAAAATGCAGCAGTTTGGGAGTTAAGAGTTCTGTGTTCTAATTTCATCTTTTCTACTACTTCATTGTGTGATATTTTGAGCAAGTAACTTTCACTCTGAGCCTTTTTTCTTCATCTGTTAAATGATGAGACTGAATTGAGTGACCTTTCAGGTTCCTTCTAGCTCTAATTGGGGGAACTCTGCTTATGATTTCTTTGTCTAAACTTTTAATAACCTATCAACCTATCTACAGCTATATAGGTGTAGATGATCCAATTTGATTTTTCCAACAGCCTCATGAAGTATGTACCTATAAGTCATCTCCATTTTACAGTTGAGAAAAATCAAAATTTCAGAGAAGGCTTGGCTGTGACCACATACTATATATCAGAGGTAGAATTTGAACACAGATCTTTTTGATCTGTGATTCCATACTCTGTCCACTATCACATGGTTAAGGTCCCAGTGCACCCCTATCACTAATTTCCTGACTAGTCACTGGGGAGGGAGGCTCACACAGGAGAAAAATTGTACTATTTTTTATTGCAAGATACATTTGCTCAAGCCTTTGTCAGTAAGGTAGTCTATTCTGTGGTGGAGACTTAGGATGGTTTAATGAGCACATGTTTACAAAACTTTGAGTTTTCATAAATGTGTACCATAGGACCACAAATACTTTATCAATTTATATTCATTCATTTGCTTTTTTTGAGAGGAATATAGAGTGAATAAACATAAAATCCTGTTGAAACATACAGAACTACTACATGCTTCCCTTTTGGGTGCAAGGATATTTTCTCTAATACTGCTGTTGTTTATATCTGCTGTCAGAGTTTATGATGACATTTGTAGTGGAAACTCCTAATTTGATATTTCTCTAGTGAATTTAATGAGTCTAAAAAGTGTCATTTAGAGGTAGTTTTCTCTTTGTGCTTTGAAAAATGAAATGCAAGTAGTTATCTGTTAAATGAGATAATTACATCACTACTTTGCTAAAGGCACACAGTGGTGATTTTTAGTTTGCTTCATTTAATTAAAGCTTTCCAAAATGTGGAGTATGGAACTGATAATAGACCTGCTGGAACGGTAACTGAGAATGGGGAATAAGAACCAGTTCTTCCAAATAAGTGGAAATAGACTGATGATCCGGCTGGCAGCTCAGACATACATTTAAGTCTTGGCTACATTAGAGAAAATGTAATAATAGCAGCAACCAAAATTTTTAATATTACTGATCTTTCTGCAATAATTACTGAGAACTTTTAATGTCTGCAATTAGAATGCTAGAGATAGGGTGGCGTCGACCAGTGCTGAACTGTATGAAATTGGATACTTAGTCTAATTGGTAATTAATCACTTTTCATTACCAGGAAGGGATGTAGTAGTTATTCTGAATGGGCTAAGATACATCATGCTAATTATGGGCAAAAACAAACCCACATATTTGAAGTTCATGGATGCTAGAAAATAGACAGCCTATGATGGTATTGTGCAGGCTGGCAGAAGATTAGCATGTATAATTGCACTATGAAAAATGAGCATGTGTTTATTTTGACAAGAGGCTGTCAGGGCAAGAAGTTCCCCTTTTCCTAAGGGGTTCAATCACATTTCCATTAACTTCTGTTGATAATCTCATCTGTCTTCTTTTATGAAGACTTAGAAATGATTTCAAACATTTATCTTAAAAGGGACAAAAGATGACGATGGTGGTAAAACCTTAGCCATGTCTCTTAGGATTGAGGGGCACTACTCATAGCCAACAATTTGGAGAGCCAATAAATTGCAGTGCAAAGCTGTATTACTATATCTTTCCCAAGTCAATTAAATTCAACAAGCATTTTTAAAGTGCCTATTGGCTTCAGTCTAAAAGACCTAGATTCAAGTTTTTTTTTTCCTCTGGAAGATTCCGCTTCTCTTGGTAGGCTTTGTGACCCTAGACAATTTTCTTAACCTCTCAGTTTCTCCAGATAACTATTAGTCGAAGAAGAGTTGCTGATCTGTTTTGATAAGGGGAGTTTCCTCTATCTCTGAAATCATAAGTCTAGGTCCCCTTTTCCTTTTCCCAAATGTCAGGTGCTGGGGATATAAAGACAAAAATAAGCATCATTTGTTCTCAAGTTGCTTACATTTGATTACATTCAAATTTCTCTCCACTCAATTATCCCATTCCTGGAATTGACCAGTTTCTTGAAGGATCCTTCAGCTGTCCTAAGGTTGAGGCATCCTAAGACAAAGAGGTAGGGATTTAGGTTCAATTTTTTATACTAAATGACAAAAAACAACTTTACAAATATAAGACAGGGGAGGGAAGGAAAGTGTAGCTTGAAATCCAGTTCATACAAAAAAGACCTAGGGGTTTTAGTTGACTGCAAACTCAGTATGAATCAATAATATGTGGCTGCCAAAAACACTAATGAAATCTTACATTGTATTAATAGAATCTCAGTTTCCTTCAAAGCTCAGCTCAAGTACTACTTTCTACATAAGGCCTTTCCTATTCTCCCTAGTTGATAAATGCCTTACCCCCAAATTACCTTGCATTTATTTTGTATATACTTATACATGCAAATGTTATCTCCTCTGGTAGAAATTTGAGTTCCTTGAGGGCAAGCCTTGAACATAGGAGGTAAGTGTTTAATTCATTGTTACTGATACATGTATATCCATATCCATATGTGGATATGTGTATTTTTATCTATCCATACATATTATTGCATCACTGTAGGGAATTTCCAATGAGGCAATTCACTCTACCAATGCAGATTAGTGACTTCTAATCTTAGGATGGGCAACCTTTTGAGCTTGGTGTGTCAAAATTCACCAAAAAACCAAGCATAACTCGGGTGGTGTGTCACTTTGAGAAAAAACCCATAATTTCATGATATTTATAGTTTAAATAACAAAAATACATAATTGTAATACATAACTATTTAATAAACCAAAATAGGTAAGTCAATATAGGTAGAATTGTCATCTATAGTGCACAGAGTGTCTACACTACACTACAGCAAATGTTTCATCTTCTGCATGTGGCCCCATACTTCTCCGTATGCAGCCACATACGGCTGTGTGTCATCAAAAATGGCTACACATGTCAGTGCTGACACATGTCATAGGTTTGCCATCACCGTCTTAGAGTCAACTGAGACACTAAGAGTTTAAGTGACTTTTTCAGGATGACATAACTAATATGTTTCATAATTAGGAGATAATTTATTAGGAGACACATATTTTTAGGAGACACATATTTCTCATTCCAAGGTTTCCCCCTCTAATTCTATGCTACCTTTCATTATATCTATGCAACATGTATCTTTATATACAAATATAAGTACATGTACACATATGTATAATATAATGTGTTAGAAGTATATTAATATATACGTAAAAGTGTGTTTCAATGGAGCAATTATTTTTTACTCCATTTTTCACTCAACTTGACCTATAGCACTGAATGACTCTAATAAAACATCACTTAATATACTCTCTGTAATCTCCTGAATCCCCAAATTGATTCTCTGCCCAGTAGGACACTTTTAACCATAGACTCTTTCTCTCTCTTTTTTTTTTTTTTGTCACTGAGCTGAATGATGGTATGACAACATGTGATTGAGTGATTGATGTCAAATGTTAGCAGCAACATTCATTTTAGTCTGAAATGGACAAAGAGGAGCATTACTCACTTTTAAATTTTGTCCAGAATCTACACCTCACCAGTGGTATTCCAAAATTGCATTTGGGAGGAAATTTAAAGTGACTTTTAAGTTCTTTCTCCTGTGATTGCTTCTAAGGTCATATAGAGTTGCTAAAAGCTGAAGGAGCAAGTTAGTGGAGAGAACTACAAATGTAATTTCATCGCTGTCAGACTCCTTCGGAAGAATCCAGGGCTCTAGTGACTAGACTTTTGTTAAGCTCCAGTGCTGTTTGAATGCATCACTCTATTAGAAGCTTAGGCAGAAGTCATACAATTCCATCACAGACTTGCTTTTAGTCAATTAGCAGTAGATATTTAGTGTAAGAAATAAAATGACCAATCAACAATTATTTATTAAGTGTGAACTATGTTCTTGGTACTATGCTAGGAACTGGGAATACAAAAGACAAATAATTAAAAAAATTAAAAAATAAAGCAATATTTCTTAGACCCAAAACATTTATCACCATCCAGAGAATCCATGGTGCTCCAATACCTTCCCCTTCATAGCCTTCATTCTTTTCTAATACATTATACAGTGTCTGTTTTTATCTCTTTATCTATGGATTATCACACATTTTTAATTTGAAATCTTGATTAACAAAATGATGCTCATGGATGGATTCAGCATATATAGTAGGCATCTGTGTAGAGCTATAGAAACATGACATAACATAAAGAGAACTTGATTTGGAATTTAAAAAAAAATGGGGTCAAGTTCTGGCTTTGTCCCTTCCTAACTATTTGACATTGTTAAGTCGATAACCTAGTTGTATATCAGTTTCTGCATCTCTAGAATGATGATAATGATACTTGTAACCACGTACTTCACTGGTTTATTGTAATAAATAAATTTACTTTAAGTGTTTTATAAAGTACCCTAGGATAAGGGAAGGAAGGGAGGGAGGAAGAAACATTTATTAAGAATCTACTCTGTTGAGAGCCAGGCCTAGAGACAGGAAGTCCTAGGTTCAAATCTGACCTCAGGCACTTCCTAGCTGTGTGACCCTGGGCAAGTCACTTAACCTCCATTGCCTAGCCCTGTAACAAATAAAATTAATATAGAAGTATATATATATATATATATATGATATTAGAGTTTAAAATTATATAAAAAGAATCTACTCTGTATGAGGCACTTTACTAAGCATTTTCAAACATTGCTTCATTTGATTCTTATAAAATTAGTATGATGTAGATGTTATTATGATCCCCATTTTTCAGTTCAGGAGACTAGAGGNTTAGAGTTTAAAATTATATAAAAAGAATCTACTCTGTATGAGGCACTTTACTAAGCATTTTCAAACATTGCTTCATTTGATTCTTATAAAATTAGTATGATGTAGATGTTATTATGATCCCCATTTTTCAGTTCAGGAGACTAGAGGTTAAATTAATCCTCAATGTCATTCAGAAGCACCTGAGGCCAGATTTTAACTCTGGTCTTCCTGATTCTAGGACTAGCACTCTATCCACTGAACCACCTACTTGCTACTAATAAATTTAAGCTATTAAACAACCAGCAGATCTTGCTCTCTTAACTAATTAACGTCCTAGCTGATTGCTGCTGTGATGTGATGCCTTGATAGTTTGCATGGATACCCAGTGAGGGAAGCAGGGCAAATACCATCCTTCTCTCTCTCCAATTCTCCTCTGTCTTGAAGTACCTTCAGCACTCTGGCCAGCAACGTGCACTCTCCATGACCTGAGTCAGTGAATTCATATTTAACTAACTCTGATCCCCAGTTTTCTCATCTCTGAAATAAAGGTGATATTGATTCACATTTATCTAAAGTGCATTAAGGTTTACAAAACACTTTTCTTACAACAAACAACTCTCTGAGGTAAGTAGTTTATATGTAAGAATACACAAATATATACTTATATCCTTATTTTGTAGATGAGAAGTTCAAAGAAGGTAAGGTGACTTGTCTAGGGTCACATAGTAAGTCAGTATTTAGAGCTCTGCACTCCAGGAACCTAGTTGTTGATATTTGTAAAGTGTATTAAGGTTTATAAAGTACCTTGTATATATTATCTTATTTGATAAAACCAATATCATTGTGAGGTAGATCCCACAATTTTTATTATCTCCATTTTCTGAGGAAGGAAGTGACTGATGAGAAAAGATTAAGCTAGTCAGTTTTGGAAGTAGGATAGGAAACCAGTTATGATTCCAAATCCATCATGTTACCTTTTCTCATAGATCCCACAATGGTATTGGATATGTAAAATGAAATAACTGCTTCATCTATGCAACCCCCTCCCTTAACTTCTCCAGCATTAATAAGATAACTTGGGGGAGAAAAAGAGTGAGTCTTTCTTGGGATTATGGGATCATGTCATAGGAGTACAGATTTAGAATTAGAAGGTACCTTAGGAGGTCATTGATTCCAACCCATTCTTTTTCACATTTGAAGATATCAAGGCCCAACATATTAGCTGGGATGCTTGACATGGAATCGGGAAGACTGGAAGTTTTTAGTATTCCCAGCACTTAGACAAGCAGCAGATAATTAATGTTTATTGAATGAGGGACAGATCATATGGCACCTAGATAAGCTCCAGGTGGATACATGACAAATATAAAAGGTCATATCATTAAATTAGAGGAACAAAGAAGAAATTTGTTTTTGGATTTGTAGATAGGGGAAGAATTCTTAATCAAATAAGGAATAGAAAGGATGATAAAAAATGAAATGAACAATTTTGATTATGTTATAGTTTAAATGTTTCTGCACAGACAAAAACAAAGATGCAGCTAAAATTAGAAAGGAGTCACCTGGTTAAAAAACCTTTGCTGTAAGTTTCTCTTATAAAGGTCTCAAGGTGTAGAATGAGACAATCCAACCCAACCCAAGAAACAGTTATTATGCACTGTTCTAGCCATGGAAGATGCAAAGAAAAAATTTCATTTTCAGTGACAATTTAATTAAAGTCAAATCAATAATTTTTAAGTTCTGACTGTGTGCCAAGCTCTGTGCTAGATACTAGTTATTGAACTTATAAAAGAGGAAATTAAATAATTCCTTCCCTCAAGGAGTTTACATTGTGCTAGAGGAATATAACATATATAGATAAGTGAATGCAAAATATGTTTAAAGTAACATAAAATAATTGCAAGAATTAAAGAGGTCTAAGAATTCATTGCTTCAGGGAAACCTCATATAAGAGATAAGATCTGAATTGTATTTAAAAGGAAGCTACTGATTCTGAGTCAGAATTGTGAGTGCATTCTATTGAGACATACATTAGACACTGGATATATTGGTGAAATGATTGTTTTACTGGAAACATAACTAAATCTGAGGCATTGGAAAACAAGGCATTTTACACTCAATCTTAGGATCATGGATTTAGAATTTGAAACTATTCTGGAGATTATTTAGTTAAATAGCTTAAACTTATTATAAATTAGGAAACTGGCTCTTAGTAGGTGAAATAATTCTTACAGTTAGTAGGTATCACAACCAGTACCGAACCCAGGACAACCAACTCTAGATCCAGTGCTTTGGATCGAATCAACTTAGTAAGCCATAGTCAGAGACATAAAGAATGAACTTTAGCTCATTTTCTATATAATCTTAGTTAGAGACTAAGGAAAAACAAAAAATTGAGTAGAGTTAATTTTTGATAGAGCGTGACAAATGTTGTCCTCTTTCAGGAATCCTTTGATCTCTTTCCTCTTTTTCTTTTGAACTTATAGGGTTTTTTTTGTTTATAATTCCTTTATGATACTTACTACAGTCTGCCTGGGGCTTTATTATTCATAACAATGTCTTGCTTCCCCCACTAGACTGTAAGTTCCTTGAGGGCCTGACCATGCATCCCTATTTCTACTTTTCTTCTCAGCTGTGCCTTGAACACTATAAACCTCCAATATAAATTTGTTGAATGGCAGTCAATGTATGTTATCAGTTAGCAAAAAAGCAAAGTTAGTAGCTTCTTTGCTTTAAAAAGTTTTAGTGAATGTTAATGATGCCCAAAGAAGCCTACATTTTATTTTATTTTATTTATTTATTTTTAAACCCTTACCTTCTGTCTTGGAGCCAATACAAAGTATTGGCTCCAAGGCAGAAGAGTGGGAAGGGTAGGCAATGGGAGTCAAGTGACTTACCCAGGGTCACACGGCTGTTAGGTGTTTGAGGTCAAATTTGAACCTAGGACCTCCCATCTCTAGACCTGGTTCTCAATACACTGAGCTACCCAGATGCCCTCACTACATTTTATTTTAAAATATAAATTCTTTGTTTCTTTTTTTCCTTTGAAAAACTATTTATTTTTTACATTATTTTCTTTTTAAATTTTGAGTTCCAGATTCTCTCTCCTCACACTTCCCCCACTCATAAATAATATATCAATTATGCATATGAAGTCATACAAAACATTTCTACATTAGTCATATCACAAAAAAGCAAAAAAAAGTGAGAAAATTATACTTCAATTGCCACTCAGAGTTCATCAGTTCTCTCTCTGGAAGTGAATAGCATTTTTTTTAGTCCTCTGGAATTGTGTTGAATCACTGTTCTGATCAAAGTAGTCAAGTCTTTCACGGTTGATCATCATTACAACGTTGCCATTAGTGCACACAATGATCTCCAAATTCATGTATGTCTTGCCATGTTTTGAAATTGGGAGATACATAAAAGAGTCGTTTGATGAAAACATGTCAACTTATGGAGGGTGTCTAACAGTCTCAAATTCCCCAGGATAGCTTGAGTTTTCCAGTGGGACCTTCTTCTCAACTTATAGCATACATAAGAATATACATAAGAAATACATTGAATGTATTTTTAGGTGGAGCAGACTTATGATTGTTTAGGTAAAGGAAGCTCCTAGTTTAAAACTCCCATCCAGTGATGCAAATCAGAAACTCTTCCATAATGTCATTGATAAAATGGAGTGTTTTGAAATAGTTGGGTACATGTTGTTCAGTTGTGTCCTCCTCTTCATGTCCCCATTTTGGGTTTTCTTGGAAGAGATGCTGGAGCGGTTTGCCATTTTCTTCTCCAACTGATTTTACAGATGATGAAACTGAGGCAAACAGGGTTAAGTGACTTGATCAGATTCACACAGCTAGTAAGTGCACAAGGCCAAATTTAAACTTAGGAAGAAGAGTCTTCTTGACTCCTGGCTGGGCATTCCATCCACTGTACCAATTAATTGCCTTGGGTACATGCAGGCAGTAGTAATTAATGATCATGTAAACTTCAAACTGGAAAGATAGAAATACTTGTCTATGATGGGTATTTACTTAAAGGTAGGACTTTTCCAGATAAACTAAAAAAATATTCAGCTGTTGGCCTTAGTGACCACTCATGAATAATGCTAACCAATGCCCTTTTCACAATCTAGAGTGCCTACTAAAAGGAAGATACCACACTTAGTGTTCATACTTTAAAATTTGTGACAGTTCCATGCTGACTCTGAGTCTTCTCATGTCCTCCTAAGTCACTAATATTGTCTTTAAAAATGGTTCCTACCTGTGGTTATGATTCATGGGCTGGTTATGACTGTGATTCATGATCCTGCTAAGTAGCTTGGGGAATTTAAGTGCTGTCTCTGTAGTTAGACAGTTATATGAGCCGGCTGTCCCTGGCCTGCCAGTCTTGAAATCCCTTCTATTTTCATCCCACAATGATAATGGCCGGGCATTGTGCTACAATAAAATATGCTAATGAGATCTATAGAACTTAACATTTTAAAATCTAAAATGGAAAATTTATGTTAATTAGGGGGGTGGGGAAGACCATCAGAAACTAAACCAGAAATCAATGAGGTGACTAGTTCTTCTTCAGTTAAGTAACATAATTTGTTCAATTTGTTTTATGTCTGTAAGTGAAGAACCTTTTACTCACTTTGATTCATGGAAGGAGGTTAGAAAATTGTACTGTAGAAAGGAACTTAACATTTAACCTGCCTGACTGAATTTCCTAACTGATGTCTCAATATGACTTCAGCTGTGCGTAAATTCTCTTGATAAACCAGAATAAAAAAGAAGGGTGGCTATTTAAATCCTAAAGAAAACTTGCATGGCAGATGAGAATATTCTGTTCTGAATCAAGGTCAAGAAGAATCGAATTAGAAGCTATAAATTCTGGGTTCTAGTCCCAATTCTACTCCTTACTAACCATGAGATTTGGGGCACAAATTATGAATGAATCTATCAACAAGTATTTATTAAGTACCTTTTAGGTGTCAGGCATTGTACTTGATGCTAGAGATATAAAAACAAAGATGGAATCGATTCTATATTCAGGCAGCTTAAGTGCCTATTATATATGTCACTGCACTAAAAGCTAACGACACAAAGACTATTAAAAATAGACAAAATCCTACCATAAAGAACTTATAATTTATTTGGGAGGAGAACACACGAACACGAATAAGGATGATACAAGGTAGAATGTGATAGGAGTGAAGGAAAGGACCATACAAAATGTTCTAAGAACATTTGGAAAGGCAATGGTCACATGGGGGAAAGGGATGAAGGTCCCATGAAGGAAGGTGGCAGCTGAGTAGGACATTGGGGAAAGAGAATTTTAACAAGTGGAGGTGAGTAGGGAATGCCCTCCAGGCCTCTTTGCCACACTTTCCTCATCTGTAATATTCAGAGTTTAGGTTGTATGATCTTTAAAGTTGCTTCCTACTTTAAATCCTATGAACCAATGAGTAGCATGATGTTTGGAAAAGCAGGTTGGAGAAGAATTGTGGAGAAGACTGCTTAGCTTAGGAGATGGAATTTTATCTTTTAAACAATGGTGAGAGATCATAAAGATTTTCACAAAGGAAGTAACACAGTTTGTTGACAAGGATATTATTTTGGTAGATATGTAAAGGATGGGTTAGAGAGGGGTATAGACTGAAAGCAAAGATTATCAGGGGGTTATCAACAAAAGTCTGGGTGACATTTAGAAGAGCTTGACCTTGCATGATGGCTGGGTGGGAAGACAAGAAGGATGAGCAAGAGGCACCTTGTGTAGGAAGAAGTGACAAGAAAATTAGTTAAAGGAAGCGGGGATGTTTAGAGTGAGATTATTGACTGAATATATTTGGGGTTACTACAGTCAAGAAATCCATCCTTTCAGGAAGCTTCATATTCCTCTAGCCCTAATCTCTCTTGAACTCTATTGCTATATTTCTATCTGCCTGCTAGCCATCTTCTTCTGGACATAACATCAATGTGACTTAACCTTACTTGTCTAAAAATAGATCCCTTAAGCTTATTTCCCAAACTTGCTCCTTTGTTTTTTTCCTTATCTCTGCTGAAGTTATCATTTAGGGTTGTAGCCTTGGAATCACCCTTGTATTTTCCCTTTCCTTAACTCAAATGCATAAAAACCTATAAAGAATCATTACTACAACATACCTGCCAAGTGGATATGCTCATCCAAATCTCTGCTTTAAGACTTCCCATGAGGAGGAAGTCATCAGCTCCAGGAATGTAGCATTTCACTTTTGGAAAACTTTAATCATTAGAAAGTTCTTCCTGACTTTAAACCTAAATTTTTTACTTGCAACTTCTATCAATTGATGTTGTCTGCCTTTTTAGAGCAAACAAGTCTAATCTTCCAAATAAGAGACCTTTGAATATTTAAAAACATTATTATCTTCCCCCTGGCTTTCTTGCCTAAATCTATACCTTTCTTTCAATCAATCTTGGTTTGTTTGATCCAAAAAAAGTTGATTTGGACTCTTGCCTTTCTCCTTTCCAGTTACCCTCCTCTGCATATTCTTCAGTGTGTTAGCTTTTTTTTTTTTGGGGGGGGTTCATATGACATGGTTGACTCAAATTCAGTTTGTAATCCTCTATAAAAAATTCTCCTATATTCTAGCCATGCTACAGTAACATTGTACTTTTAAATCTTATTTATTACATTCAAGTGTTATATTTTAAATTTGTCTTGAATATATTTTATGCTTTTATTTTTAAAATAAATTCTATTTTCAAAGGACAGTTCATTTTTTCTCCTTCCCACTTTCCCTCTCTTTCCAAATGAGAAAGTAAGTATAATGAAAACTCTGTTAACAAAGATATATAGTTAAATAAAATAAATGTTCACATCTTGCCTTTTTGAGTTCATCTTAATCTAACCTATCAAGATCTTTTGGCATCCCAAGTCTATGGTACAGTATGTTAACTCTTGTTCCTCTCTT
This sequence comes from Gracilinanus agilis, assembly GCF_016433145.1. NCBI lineage: Eukaryota > Metazoa > Chordata > Mammalia > Didelphimorphia > Didelphidae > Gracilinanus > Gracilinanus agilis. The sequence goes on from NC_058131.1 coordinate 637,595,658, forward strand.
TGTGGAATCTGCAAAAATGACTATGCCTTCAATGCCTTTATCTAAGTTACTGACAAAAATGTTAAACCACATAATCCTTGTAGCCTTCTATGGAAGACCATCTGCCCAGATGATATTAACACATTAAGCACTACTCTTTGAGTCTGCCTGTTTCACTAGTTCTGAATTCAGCTAATTGAGTTAACAGCCCACATATTTTCATCTTTTTTTACATGAATAATTTGCTTTATTTTATCAAATGCGTTGCTACAATTAAGTAAATTATGCTGATAGGATCTCTGAAATCAAACAGATTATTAATCCTGTCAAAAAGGAAGGGAGGGTATTATGGGACATTTTATTTTTTAATTGATTTTTTGTTTTAACATACATCAAATAAAATGAACTTTTCCATATGCAAAGTAGAATAGATAAAAATTGCACATGAAACTATGCAACCCTATTGGTTATATTTACTTTTCCTTTAAATACATAATAAATTATGTTACATTCAAAGCTATCCTGCTCATTGGTGTTTTCTTCTGAACCTCCTCTGTTCATTCACTTTTGTTATGAATTAAAAATGCTTCAACAACTCTCTTTTCTTCTTTTATTTTTGGATAATGCTGTAATTCCCCTCTCTCCCCACCCCAGGAGATGGAGAAGGAAAAATAAAACCCTTACATAGCTGTTCATAATCAAACAAAATGAATCCAAATATTACTTTTGTTTGAAAATGTATGCCTCATTTTACATCTTGAGATCAGCACCTCTGTTAGGAGGTGGATCAATTGTTTCATCATCCATCCTCTGGAATTCTGCTTAGATATTCATTATTTCTTAAGACTTTCAAAGTAATTTTTCTTTACAATATTATTATATAGTTCTAGTTTAGTTAACTTCATTCTGCATTGTTTCATATGAATCTTCCCAGGTGTCATTAGAGCTATTTCTTTTATCATGTTTTAAGGTATTGTAATATTTCATTACATTCATATGCCACAATTTGTTTACCTATTTCCCAAATGATAAGCACCTTTTTGGTTTCAAGTTTGTGCTGCAACAAATAGAGCTGCTATAAATATTTTTGCACATGTTCTTTTTCCTCATTTAAAAAATTATCTTTGAAGTATCACTCTGGTAGTGGTAGTTCTGGTCAAATGATATTTACAGTTTAGTGACTTTTGGCATATAGTTTCAAATTGCTTTCTAGATAGACTTCATCAACAATGCCTTAATGTGCTTTTTATTCCTACTGCCCCTACAACAAGTATTATTATTGTTATTAAAAGCATTTTTGTCAATTTAGTGAATGTGAGGTGAAATTTCAGTCATTTTCATTTTCATTCCTGTAATATTAGTGATTTGGAACTTTTTAATATGGCAATTGATAGCTTGGCTTTTTTCCTTTGAGAATTTGCTGTTCATACCTTCAATTGACCATATATTTGAATTAGTTCCTTATGTTTTTTGGAAATGAGAAACTTGATGCTAAGATTTATTCTCAGTTAACTGTTTACCTTTAATCATAGCTTTATTGGATTTTTTGTGCAAAAAATATCTTTAGAGTTTATTTAATTAAAATTATTTGCTTTATCTCCTGTGATCCTCTTGTTCCCTTATTTGATCACAGATGTTTGTCTAACCCATGGTTACAAAAGATGTTCCTTCTATTTCTCTCTAAACTGTTTATGATATCACTTTAATATATGACCTTTAATACACAGGTACATGATATTTCTGAATTTATGTAAAAAATGGTAGTAATAATGGACATCCATGTGCTATCCATATATTTTTAAATGCTTTTAGCAATTATATATAATATTGGATCTTGGTTTTAGATTGATAACTATTTACTATATTAAATAAAAGTTCATTTATTCCTATTCTTTTAGTGATTTTTAAAAGAACAGATATTAGCATTTTATTTTATTAAAAGCTTTTCAGCATCATAATAATATGATTTACATGTGTGATATTAATATGATCTATTATGTTTATAGTTTTTCTTATAATGAACAAACTTTAAATTCCTGGTAAGAACCCACTCTTGTCATTGTGTCTAACCTTTTAAAATGTTGTATCTTCTTTGATAATATTTTATTTAACATATTTGCTTCAATATTCTTTTTTAATCATTAATTTAATTAATTAATTTAGAATATTTTTCCATGGTTACGATTCATGTTCTTTTCCTCCTCTCCTCCCTCCCACCTCCCATACTCAATGCGCAATTCAACTGAGTTTTACAAGTATCATTGATTAAGACCTATTTCCATATTATTCATATTTGCAATAGAGTGATCATTTAGTTTCTACATCCTTAATCTTATCCCCACTGAACCACTTGATCAAGGAAATGTCTTTCTTCTGCATTTCTGATCCCACGGTTCTTTTTCTGGATGTGGATTTGCTTCAATATTCTTAAGGGATATTGATTTTAGTTTTCTTTCTCTGCTTTGTCTTCCTTTGGTTTAGATATTGAGATTATATTTGTTTCTTTGTAGGATTTTAGTAGTATTCTTTCTTTTCCTATTTCAGTGAATGGTTTGTATAATATTGGGATTAACTGAATTTTGAATGTTTGATAGAATTCACTTGTAAAACTCTCCTGGGGCTTTCTCTTTTAGCAGTTCATCTATGGCCTGTTCATTTTCTCCTCCTAAAATTGTGTTCTATCAAATTTCTATTTTCTGTTCTGTTAACCTGAATATTTTATATTTTCATTAATGTTTATTCATTTCATCTACGTTGTTTGTTTTATTGGCATATAACTATGGAAAAGAATTTCTGATAACTTCCTTTATTTTTATCTTCCTCTTGTGAATTTTCTTTTTTGTCTTTTTGATAGTAGCAATTCCATTTTCCTCTTTCCTTTCAAAATCAAATGACTTATTTACATGTTTTTATAATCATTTATTTAGAAACAATTATTAGCTTTAGTTCTTAACTAGTAGCTCGATGGAACAGTGGTAGAGAGCACAGGGTTTAAGAGTCAGGAAGGCTCTAGCCTTAAAATCCAGGCTTAGATATTTATTAGCTGTGTGAGCCTGGGCAAGTCACTTAATTTTTTTTGATTCTGTTTCTTCATCTTTAAAATGAAGATAATAATACTATCTACTATATAGGGTTGTTGTAAAGGTCAAATAAGTTAGCATATGAAAAGTATTTTTCAAACCTTAAAGCACGATATAAATGCTAGCTACTATGATTTTATTTAGTACTTCAATAGTGATTTTGCTTCAAGTTTAGTTAATATCATCATTGATTTAAAATGGCTGTTTTTGTATTTTTATGTTATTTTTCTTGTGTTTTTTTAAATTGCTTACTGAATGCATTGTTCTCTCTCTCTCTCTCTCTCTCTCTCTCTCACACACACACACACACACACACACACACACACACACACACACACACATAAAGGCATTTGTTAATATAAATTTTCTACTAAGAACTGCTTTGGCTATAATTCAAAAGTTTTGGTCTGTTTTTTCATTGTGGTAATTTCTTTGGAGAAATTGTTTATTGCTTATATCTTTTCTGCTTAAATACACTGATTCTTTAGTGTTAAATTCTTTAGTCTAATTAAAATTGAATAGTTTTTAAAGACCCTTTGAGTTTATTTTATTTTATTTGTTTGTTTTTTAAACCCTTAATTTCTGTGTATTGACTCCTTGGTGGAAGAGTAGTAAGGGTGGGCAATGGGGGTCAAGTGACTTGCCCAGGGTCACACAGCTAGGAAGTGTCTGAGACCAGATTTGAACCTAGGACCTCCTGTCTCTAGGCCTGACTCTCAATCCACTGAGCTACCCAGCTGCCCCCCCCCTTGAGTTTATTTTAAATTTAATTTTAGTCTTGTTTTTGCTTTAGTGTATTTTGTGGGGCTTTTTATACCCTAATACATGGACAGTTTTTACAAAGTTGCCATAGTTAGCTGAAAAATATGTATACTCCTTTATATTCACATTAATCATTAGATCTAACATGTCTTATTTTTCTAAAATCCCCTTTAGGTACTTAAATTCTCTTTTATTTAGCTCTTGACTAGATTTGGGCATGATCTTTTTGTGACAAAACCATGCTGTTTCTTTGTGATCACCACTTCCTTTTTAAGATATTCATCTATCACCTTTTTTACTTAGAATTTTGCTAGGAATCAGAACTAATTTCAGTGGCCTAGAGTTTGTAGATTCTACTCATTGCCCGATCCTTCTCCAGTCCTATGGTAATTCTGTTCTCTAGGATCTTTAAAATATCACCGACAATGGTTCATCAATCATATCTGCCAGTGCCAAAGAGGTATTTATATGAGCAGGTGACTTGAATTCATCAAAGACAGCTAGGTGCTCTCTTACTACTATCTCTTTATTTGTCTTGCTTATTAACTTTCTACTAGTTGTTTTTGCTCTGTACTTTCCATTCTTGGAAGAGAAGAAAAAAGCCAAATCCAAACAAGAATTGAGTAGTTTTGCTTTCTCCCTATGAGTGACCATCATTATGTCAAGCCTGAGGAGCAAGTGCTGTGCATACTATCAGTCAAATCAATAATCATTTATTAAGTGCCTACTACGCACCAAGAATTTTTCCACACTTCGGACATATAATTTGAAAGGTAACAATATATTTCCTCAAGGGGCTTACATGGGGAGATAGAATATGTGTTACAGATAAGTAGATATAGTTTATAAACAAAAAAATGCTAAGCTATGTCAGTGGAGGAGAGTGGGGGACCACTGACAATCATGGGGCATCAGTAAAGGTCTTTTAATGAAGGTACCCCTTGAACTGAATCCTAAAGGAAATGAAGAAGAACATTAAAGCCATGAGGAAGCCTCTGCACATGCATGGAGGCAAGAATGGAATATTATATTCAGATAACAAGAGTAAGCTAGTTTGCTGTAATGTAGCATATGCGAAGGGAAAATAATATGTCATCAATCTGGAAAGATAGGTTGGAAATCGAATGTGAAGGGCTTTGAATGCCAAACAGGGGAGTTTGTAGTTTATCCTAAAGGCCAGAGGGAGCTGCAGAAGCCTCTTGAGCAGGGCGATGACTTGGTCAGAGCTGTATTTCAGGAGTATCAATTTGGCAGCTGTTCAGAGGATGAATGGGGAAAGCGAAGAGACTAATTAGGAGAAATGTGTGGCTAGGAAAAGAAAAAAAGATCATGTAGTGAGAGTGATGGTTAGCCTATGTGCTACATTGGGCTAACAGATGAGATAACAGATGCATCGGAGTATCAAACTAAGAACCATATGCTACCTCATAATGGAAATTACATAGATAGATACATGAAACATTCATTAAATGAGATAATATTTTTAAAGCGCTTAGCACAGTGCCTGGCAGGTAGTAGGGACTACATAAATGTTTATTGCTTACTTCCATCCCATTAGCATGTGCTGGATGGACACTGTGCTAAGTGCAGAGGACAGAACTACAAACAGATTAGACAGTTTTTGCCCACAAGGAGCTTCTATTTTCAGGGAGGAAGACATAAAAAGAGATCCTGGAAAACTATGGGGGAAGTGGGAAGAGGAAAGAGTACTCTTGCAGGGGTATAGCAAGGAGAAATGGTTTAGAGCCTGGTTCCTATTTTCATGTATTTGTTCCACCTTCTAACTGGTCAAAGCTTGAAAGGGGCAGGTATTGGTTTTATATCTTAACTGTGTCTCTGTAGCAAATAGCACAATTCTTTGACTTAAAATTTTTTTTTGCACACATCTTTGATTTCAGCTGTGTAGGGAATAATTAGAGTGGGAGCTCTCTCCATCTCTGCAAATGCACAACTCATCTGTAATATATTCTTTTTTTTAAACCCTTACCTTCTGTCTTGGAACCAATACTGTGTATTGGTTCCAAGGCAGAAGAGCAGTGAGGGCTAGGCAATGGGGGTTAAGTGACTTGTCCAGGGTCACACAGCTAGGATGTGTCTGAGGTCAGATTTGAACCTAGGACCTCCTGTCTCTAGCTCTGGCTCTCAATCCACTGAGCCACCCAGCTGCCCCCTGTAATATATTCTTAAGAGATTTGCCTGCAGGAAATTGGAAATTAAGTGACTTGCCGACTGTCACACAACTAGTACATGTCAAAGAGAGGACTTAAGCCCAAGTCTTCTGATTCCAGGACCCAATGCTTTATTCCTCCACATCACACTGTCTCTCTCCTTGTACATAAGAAGTGCTTAATAAATGCTTGTGCTTCATCAATAATTTTCATTGTGACTCTTGTCATGTGTCTTTAGGTCCCCATACCTATATAATACCTCTCAGTCTTCTTATCATCCATTGCTTTTTACTGTTCATCATTTTGGTGAAAGCCCTTTCAGAAAATACTTCTCCATTATCTGATGGATATTAAGAAGAAAGTTGTACTTCTTTCAGAGAAGGAGCAGCTGAAGTAAGAGGAGTGCCCCTTTTTGAAATTATGTTCTTAGTCCTTAGGAAAAGAGACATACTTTTCACAGTTACTATATATATGTGTGCTACTTTCAATGTATCCATCTTTCATATTCACCTTAACAAATAATATAGCAGGTAATCTAACATAGAAACATCCCGAAGTCATGATAATAAGTACTGGGGAGACTTTATCAAGAAGAATGATATTGCTGTTTTTTAAACGAGGGCGTCACATAATTCACATAGGTTAGAGGTCAGTGTGCATGAGTGTCACACGTAGCTTATACATAGTCCTTGATCTACAAAGTATGTGACTGTTTCTTTGAGAGGATATTTTTAATTTTTTCTCCTTTTCATTTTCCTATTTCTTCTCTTTAAATGACTATGGTTCATTTAGACATCTTTCTTATTTTAGCTTTCTTCTTGAACTCTTAGTAATTCATTCAATCACCAGTTTGTAGAGTGAATGACTGTTTCATTCTTTCTTGGGATGATATTCTATGACAATGCAGCGGTCGAGTATTTCTGAGGTCTTGGGTCCTACTTATAAGGAGAGTCATTAGCAAAATTAAATACAACCCAGAATTAAATCTGTGTTGCATAATTTCTCTTTGTTCACTTCCTATTTTTCTCTCTAGCAGTTTAATGAAATGTCCCTCACAAAGATAATCAATGACTGTCTCTGTTAGAATCTGAAGGGAGATGGTGGTGGTGGTGGTTTGACTTTCCTGGAATATACTGCCTCCTGTTTCTCTCTCTCTGTTTCTCTGTCTCTCCCTGTCTTCCTCTCTCTCTACCCCAAATTCCTTCTCTCTCCCTCATTGCTGCAGTGGTCTTTCCATTTCCACATTTCTAAGAATGAGGTTTTGTGTTTAATTATACTTGTGTGCATTCAAATATAATCTACTTCTGAATATAGTCTGTACATTAAATAAAATATCTCTGGAATGGAGAAAAAACCCCAAACTTCTGCCATACAAAAATGTTAGATATCATACCAGGTTTAAAAGAAAATCCAGAAATTCTCTGAAATGAGGAGAAACTGAGAAAGGAAAACAAATAGAAGAGGTTGAGCTTTGGGATTTTTAGGAGAAGCCCAACATGGACCTGTCACTTTTACCTTTTTCTCCCACTAACTCTCTCCCTGCTAAGGTAGCTTTTTTTGGGGGGGGGAGGTGGGAGGGTCAAAGCTTAAAATGATCACAATTTCCCTTTAAGATTTCTCCATGTTATCTCCTGCCCACATTTCCACTTAATAACATTATTTCTCTGAGCCACCTTTTTAGGGCTGAGCAACAAGCACCACAATCTGTGGTGGTGGAAAGTGACATAAAATATACCCTCATACTGGCACATTAGCATCCATGGGTACATCTGGGACACAATGACACTGATGCTGGGGAGGCCAATGCTAGATAAAAGGCAATGCTGGGAATAGCTACGTGGCTCAATGGATTGAGAACGAGGCTTAGAGATGGGAAGTCCTGGATTCAAATCTGACATCAGAGACTTCCTAGCTGTGTGACCGTGGGCAAATCACTTAACTCCCATTGTCTAGTCCTTACCACTCTTCTGCCTTGGAATCAATATACAGTATTGAGTCTAATTTGGAAGGTAAGGGGTTTAAAAAAGCAATTCCATATCAAAGAAGACCTAATATTGGCTGGGAATTCAGTTGATGAGAAAGTAAAGGAAGCTGGACATTTGATGATTTTCGATATTACTTAGGTAGTGGTGTGACTCAGTGACTGTAGGATTGTGCCCAGACTTAGGAAGTCTTGATTTCAAATCTGATTTCAAATCCAGCTAGCTTAGTAGCTATGTGACCCTGAACAAGCCATTTAACTTCTGGTTGCCTCAGTTTCCTTATCTGGAAAATTGGGATAATAACAATACCTATCTCTCAGGGCTGTTGTGAGAATTAAATAAAATATTTATGAAATGCTTGGCACAATGCCTGGCACATAGGAAATGCTGCATAAATGCACCTTCCCTCATTCTCCCCTCTCCTTTCTCTCCCTATTAAATAATTCTCCTACAGATTAGGACATTGGATCATGAATTGCTAGAAGGGACCTCAGAGGCCGTCAGACCCAATCTATGAGGTGAGATTTGAGTCCAGGTCCTCTGCCTCCAGAGTTGGTATTCTTTCTATTTTTTACAAGTATTCTTTGTTATTTCTTTTGCTGAAAGACTGGAAGTTCTTTCAGTGCCTTCTATATTTGGCACCCTGGGACAAAGTCTTGGTCACCCTGCCCTAGGTCTGGTTCTGCCATTATGTGTGTTTGATGGGAAGGCTGTTGCTTTTGTTGTTGCTGGGAAGATTGTTGAAAATATATATGTGTATACATACACATATATAAAATAACTATGCATACACCCTAACTTTAAATCCTTATGTAGTAATTATTTGTTTTGGGCTAATTCAGTTATTAACTTAGATACATATTTACCCTTATCAGAATTTACTTATTTTCTCTCTCCTCTGACAAGAAGGAAAGTAAAGGATGGATTTGAGCTCTGACTACTTCTAGATTCCTTTCCAGACTGCTAATAGCAAACATAAACTGGAGCTCAGAAAGTTTGAAAATGGCAGTGTTGCACACCTTTCACCATTATAAGTCATGGTATACATGAGATGCTCAAATTATGATGTTTGATTCTAATGACACAGAGGGTAACAAGTACAGGAAATGACCTGGCATTAATCTCTCCTCTATCTTGTGGCAGTGACTGCAATGAAAATGAGAAATAGGTTAAGCTTAACTCATTCTCATTACAATCATAATTACATTTTGTGGTCATTCTTGGATTCCAAGAGAAACTGACTGCTTTCCAGGTTAATGTAAAAGACATAAGGAGCCCTTCACATTTTCTGCAGCATTTATTGGTGGCAAAATGACCAGGCATCTGTTTAAGATTAATCCTTGGGAACAGACTTGAGAATAAACAACTTGGATGTCTAATGACATAACTTATTTGGAATGTGCTATGCATGACTAAAAAGCTGACTGAAAAATATAGTGTGTTTGTGTGTGTGTGTGTGTGTGTGTGTGTGTGTGTGTGTATGTGTTGACTTCAACCACTGGTACTAATGAACCATAGAACAATAAAGATAGAAAGGACCTTAGAGACCATTTAGGTCAACTCCTAATTTTATAGATGAGAAAACGAAGGTCTAGAGAGTAGCACTTACCCAAAGTCAATAATTCATTTCAATAAATATTAAGTACCTTCTATGTGCTAGTGTATGACCCTGGGCAAGCCTGTTGGAAAAGGAATGGGAAATCACTCCAGTATCTTTGCCAAGAAAATCCCATTGACATACAGTATGGTCCTTGAGGTGACAGAGTAAGACTGAACCGAATGAAGGACATCAACCTAGATGTGCAGTCATGCAAAACATTTCCATATTAGCCATATTGCAAAAGAAAATACAGATGAAAAACCCAAGAATAACAAAGTAAAAAGTATGCTTTAGTCTGCCTTTAGATACCATCCGTTCTTTCTCTGGAGGTAGATAGCTTATTTCATCATAAGTCTTTGGGAACTGTCTTGTAGAAAATAGCTAAGTCATTCACAGTTGATCATCATACAATATTGATATTACTGTATATAATGGTCTTCAGGCTCTGTTCATTTCCCTTTGTATTAGTTCAATGAAATCTTCCCAGATTTTTCTGAAAGCATCCTGCTATTATTTCTTATAGCACAATAGTATTTGATCATAATCATAAACCACAACTTGTTCAATCATTCCCCAATTGATGAACAACTCCTCAATTTCTAATTCTTTGCAATCACAAAAAAGGGCTGCTATAAATATTTTTGCACATGTAGGTCCTTTCCCTTGTCCTTTGATCTCTTTGGAGTACAGACCTAGTAGGGTTATTTCTGGGCCAAAGGATTTTACAGCCCTTTGGGCATGGTTCCAAATTATTCTCTAGAATGGTTGAATCAGCTCACAACTCCGCCGAGTGCATTAGTGTCCCTATTTTTCCATATCCCCTCCAAAATTTGTCATATTCCTTTTCTGTCATATTAGCCAATCTCATAGGCATGAGGTGGTTCCTCATTGTTGTTTTAAAATGACTCATATTTTAATAGCTCTTTCATATTGTTTACTACTTCTTGACTTAATCACAAGGGATTTCTCCTTTAAATTTTCTTATAGAATTTTATTTGAACCACTCACTTGAGGTAATGTTTTGTTATATTGTCTTAATGTGTGGGCATATTATAGAATTACTGCTTGGTTCCAGTCCAAGTGTCCATGTAGAAACTGAAGGGGAGGTAGTTTCAAGGAACTGAAGGGCTTCTACTAGATAAAAAGTGTTCTAAGTGACTGTGGAACCAAAAGGACTTAAGATTTAGGGATTGCTTCCAAAACAGTATGTAGACAAAACTGGCAGGCCATCTTTCTAATGTTCTTTCTCCTTCATGTCTGTATGGGAGCAACATTACTTTAATTTAATTTAAATTGCTTCTGTAAAGTGAATGAGGGAAAGACTTGAACCCACTTCTTCTATTTGATCCTAACATCTGTGAGCACATGGCTTTTTCTTTCCCTTTGTGCATGCTTTCACTTGATTTTAGCTGAACAAATATTCTGGTATGGAATTGTCTAAAGATTAAACCTGTGAGATCCAAATAATCTGGGAGGATGATGCAAAGATGCTATGAAATTGAGATCAGTGTCTAATGGAACCAGTAGCAGTATCTACCAGACCAATGGTAGATTAAAGGCTAATGGCTGTGGAAGTACTGCAGTGGAAATAGAGATACACAACAATGATAAGTATAGAGAACCAAAGACAACTTTGAGGATATTTTGCAGCAGGGAGATGGGCTGCCTGGATGGACAAGTTTTAGTCCTTACGTGGGAGTGGAGGAAAGCCCCAGCCCCCCTGATCTCTGAAGCAATTTTAAATGTGATATCAGAAAGACATTTCTAATAATGCAAATTGTACAAAAATGAATTGGAATGTCTCAGGAAGTAAAAATTTACTCTCAATGAACCTGTCCAAGTTGAGATTAGCTATCTACTTGGCAAGTATATTCTAACGGAGATTCTTGCTCCAAATTGAATAGATAACTGCCAAATTCTCTTCCAGTTCTAAGGTTCTATATGAGTCAATTTTTCAGGTACAAACTTTGAATTGATGTGAATATCAATGTATATAATATATGCATGCTTCAGTACATGGTTCAAAATCCATTATTTTGTTATTGTGAATATCACCTCCATGTAGGCTACAATCTCTTTTTACTTTAATAGATGTTATTATGAACTACTGTGGTAAAAAATTTTAACACTTTTTGGCTAATATTTTTGCGATTAGCCCCTATAAATCTAGTAATGCTTCTTAGACAATAGGAATGCAGACATTGGAATGGGACCTAAGTGGAAGAATAAGCACATAGTGTGAGCAGTTCTTCATTTCTGTCAGGATGGGAAAAGGGTGGCCTTTCTCCCATCTCTTACAGAAAGCCCAAAGAAAGGTAGTTATTTTTCATATGTTGAGGCAAAGGAAAAAGAGAGGAAGTGAAAGCTGTGTCCCCATTTTAAATTGATGCATCTTTTCTTCTCACCATAGTCATAGGTGAGGAATAGGGAAAGAGTGATCATTCAGGGTTTGCTGTGTCATCCCAAAGTGCCAACTCCTTCAGAGTTGAAAACATATTTCCCCAGTGCATAGACTAAGCATACTATAGGGTGTGTTCTAGCCAGAGCAGACCAGAGGGATCTACTATTTATGCCCAGTATATTTATAATGAATTAAAATATGCCCTTCTGCTACTTGGTACTGCTCTCTGGAGCCAATTTAGAGTAAATCGGATTTATTTTCCACATGATAACTGTGGTAAAGATAAGATAAAAAACCTTTTCAAGTTTTCAAAATTAAAAAAAGATGGCATGGGAATCCAGAATTTATTTTTTTCTTGATTCTTTTTTTAAAATTTAAATATTTTATTTTTTTAGAAAAATTTTCCATGGTTACATGATTTATGTTTTTACTTTAAAGAACAGTAAGAGCCAGACAACAGTGGGGTTAAGTGACTTGCGCAGGGTCATATAGCTGGGAAGTGTCTGAGGCTACATTTGAACCGGGACCCTTAGGTTTCTGGTTCTGGCTTTCAATCCACTGAGCCACCTAGCTGCCCCTGGGAATTCAGAATTTAGATTTAAGATATTAGATAAAATTAAGGCACTATGATGTAAAAAGGAGGAAAAGCCCTAGATTTGGTATTAGAGGTTCTTGGTTAGAATTCTGGCTTTGTCACTCATTGCCAGCATAATCACAGGCAAGTAACTTCTGAATGGACCATAGTTTTCTTAAGTAAAATGGGTGATACTAGAATAACATTTAAAATCTCTTCTAGCTCTAAATATATAATCCTATGTTTTGGCTATTATTAATCCAATGATTCTAGTATGTCAGAGTAAATTCCATCTATTTGATCTCTTTTATCCATCTCTTCCCTCCTCTATTTCTACCAGTACCATCCTAATATGGCATATTACTTACTTGGACTTTTTTAGTAGCTTACTAATTTTCTTTTCTCCATTCTTTCTTCTTTCAATTCTTTATTATAGAATAATCTTCCTAATGCATACATTTGCCCATGTCTTTCCTCTGCTCAAAAAATGTTCAGTGTCTCCATATTGCTGACGGAATACAATTAAAACCCTTTTCTATGAATTTAAGGTCATCCACAATCTGCCACCACAGTATCTTTCCAGTCTTATTGCATATTACCACCTTCCATTTATCTTATGTTCCAGACAAACTGAACTATTACTTGTTCTATGAACCCAGTCTGTGCTCTTACATTTCCATGCCTTTGTATACTATTTCGAATGAGTAGAGACTTTTCTCTTTCCTACTTTATGGTCTGAACTATATTACATGCTTTAAAGTTCGTCTCAAATACTACATCTACCATTAAGTCTTTATGGTTGATAGCAACCTTCCCTTCTTAGACTTCCCAAAACATTTTGTTTTGTATCGCATCTATGTGCTTAATATGTCATATTGTGTTTTATATGTAACCCTAGTTCCAAGTCTGGAGCATTTTTGTGAGGTTCTCCTCATTGGTAGGGAGGAAGATTACTTAAAACTCTGTACCTGTGTGAGGGGTGGATCTGTTACAAGAGCTTGGGGAAAGACACCCTTTTCCTTCCTGCTTTGAGATATACATGGGTTCAGATCCTCTTTGGGGAGAAATATAAAACTAGAGAAAAGACTTTGGGAAGGGACAGACATGTAGAGGAGCCTGCCTCCTATTATGTACCTTATTTCCAAGATGCCTCTTTAAAATCTTTGGGAAATTTCTCCTAGGGCGAGATTGGGCACTTTCTTCTTGTATGAACTCAACCAAAAGAGTCGACAATCTCACCTTTGGGGAAATTCCCCAGAGGTTTTAGAGAGGCAAGCTGTAAATCAGAGATATTTTGAAAGTACTGACTTTTCTGCCTATCTACTGCTTCCTGAAATCTTTTTTCTCTCTCTCTCTTTGGGTTTTTCCCTGATGAAGAACTCAAAGCACCTGTGTCTTCTCTCAAAGCTACAGGAAAGAAGAAAATCTCTTTTATTCCAAGTTTTGGTGCCAATTTCATTCCTCACAGGCACACAGTGCTAAGAAGTCTCTTTTCCATTGAACAGAGTCTTATGTAAATGTTTATCTTGATTCCAAGATTATATCATTACCTGTTTTTGTCTTCTTCCCTCTATTAGATTTTAAGCTCCTTGAGGCTATGTGTTGACTAAATTATATATCTTCTCCAATACTCATACATTCTTCTTATGTGTGTTATGTGCTTAATAAACACTGGATGAAAATGGAATAAATTAAATATTCATATCCATGGTATTTCTGATAGAATTTCTCTTCAGGGTTATGAGTAAATCAGTCTTTCTTATTGTTCTCAACCTCCAAATATTGTTTAGTTATCTTTTCTAATAAAGGTGCCACTTATCAAGAAACTTTTTTTGAAAAATATCTCCAGTGATGGTCAGTGATTTGATTATATTGGGATATATTTCATTTAATTGTGGTTGATTTTTGTACAGCAATTTTTGTACAATGAACCTACTATGGAATAGTGTTCTTTAAATGGGCAATTTCCAATTATTTGTGGTCATATTTGATTTTCTATATCGAGCAGAGGATTGAATATTCCATGCAGTAAAAGTCACTACTTCAGATTTCCATAAAATAGAGACTTTATTGGAAATATGTCTTTTGGCTTTCTACATTACCCAGGATTTTTCTTCACTGGCAAATGACAGACTTCAGAGATGTACTGAGGAGCTACTGATCTGTTTCAAGACCTTCCTAGCATCAAAGGATTTAAAGCTGTGGAGTTGGGAGTGGTCCTTAAAGTCAAGTCAGCAAGTATTTATTTCCTGCTATATGCCAGGCACCATTTTGAGAACTAGAGATACAAAAAGAGGCAAAAACATTCTTTGTTCTCAAGGAACTCATGATCTAATGGAAAATCACCAAGTCCATACTCCTCACTTTATAGATAAATAGACTGAACCCCAGACAGGTTTGGTGACTTGTCTGATGATATATAACAAAACTACATTTTGAACCAAGGTCCTCTGGCACCAAATCCAGTTCTTTTTCCACCATAAGAGCACCATGACAGCAATGAGGCCCTACTATTACCTCAGTAAAGCTACACAACATGGGACCTGGTCACATATATATTCTTTGGTGGTGAATTAGCCTCCTTCCTTGCCTTTGACCAATGTTAAATTTGTTTTTATGGGTAAAGGACCAATGAATAATAGTAATTTGTCCCTAACCCACTTTAGTGCTGGCATAGATGGCATCATGTTTTTGAGAGGGGGGAGCAGTTCACAGAAAACCTTCCCTTTATTGTAAAGAAATGACTGAAGTATTGAAGGTATTCTTGAAACTGTTCCTTTATTTTTGATTGGCAGTTTGAAATGTAACATTAGGTCTCATAATGTTGTTTAAAAATAAACAGACAAGGGCTTGGTGAAATTCAGCCATAGGAGGAAATAGGGCCTGTAAATCAACACTGAAAGGAAAATCACCATTATTAAACTGGAAAAATAAATTAGACATTTGCTATTAGAACAGGTCGGGAAATGAGAATTTCCCTAATTGATATAGTGCATCTCATGGAGGAATACTCATTCAAACTCCAACCCGGCCCTTCCAAATGCAGCTGACATTCTTCCCTAGGGACTGACTGAGTCATCCTACACCAGGCGAGGGTCTGGAACGCAGTGTTTGGCAGCTCATAATGCTGCTGTGGAATTAAATTTGACCTTTGCAATTGTAGCTTTTTTATTATTAAATTAAAAAATGGTTAAATCTCAAATGAGCTGAAATCTTTTGTATTAAGAATCTGTCCATCATTACTTTTGTCCATAAAATATGTTTATACTCGACCACATAATTAACGCCGATGAATCAACCATGTCAGTCAGGTTTATTATATGCATGGGGGTTATCAGCTGTTTTCTTTTGGAGAAGCACTATGCAGGTCTGCTGTATGGCATTTTCTCTGGTTGCTTGGCAAGGCTATAGGAGAAGAAGTGAATACACAGAAATTTTGTGGAATGTCTTCTACTCTCTCCTTCCATTTCCCCCAAAGCACAAGCAGAAAGTGTTTCACAGTTAGAGGGAAACATTTTTAAAATATATTCAGCCAAGATGATAATACATTCCAGGGGAAGAATGCATATAAAAGGCACATAATTCAGAGGGACAAACTCAACACTGGGAAATCCACATCTAAAGATCCAGACCAACAAAACCAGCTGTCAATAATTCTCCACTTTTATCTGGGGCCTCAGAAATTTATGGCAGTTACATAGGGCTCTCTGTCTCTCTGGCACAATGCTCAATCGAATTCAACTCAACAGTCATTTATGAAGCACCTTCTATGTGTAAGGCATTGTGGTAGATGATGAGGATCATAGATTAATAACTGGAAGGGACCCTGGAGGCCATCAAGGCCACCTTCCTTTTTTCACAGATGAGTCATAGAGGTTAAATAACTTGGCAAGGGTCGCTGCACTCAGGTCTTTCTGACAAAGATAAAATGTAAAAAAAAATTGGTGCTCTCAAGGGACTTAAAATTTGCCTGGGGAGGGGGTTGGTAGGTGTGGACTAATTTAAGGAGGAGGGGAGAAAGTAAACAAGAAAAGTGGACAGGGAAGGGTTCTGTTTTGCCTCGGAGTCATAATTAGGAATTTTTGTGCCTGGATCAACCATTGTAATAAATTATACAAAGTAGTTTCTCCCAGATTGTAGGGGGAATTCATTGTCCAGTGGAGGAATGGATAAAAATCTGGAGATGCCAATATAGAGATGTTGCTAGAAAAGGCAAGGTTGAGGGAGCCAGATAGGGCAGGCAGGTGAGAAACTCAACCCTACTAGTCATTTGGTAGCTTTCTATCTTAACTAATTGATCTTGCTAGTTATGTGTTAATATTTATTGTTTCTACATTTCTGAAGTGATGAAAATGCTGTAATTTTCTTTTACATTTGATGCCTTTGGGTAAAACCCTATTGCCTCACCCAATTAGATTATTCTCTTCCCTCCTTCATTGGTAAAATGTAACTCTGAAAATCTGGAAAGCTGACAGAAGTCTCACAAATCAATCAGCTTCCCAGAGCAATCTACCAATTTATAATAAAAAAATCTACTTTAGGAAATGATAAATGGGAAGACTATATTTTCTGTTGATTATGTAGAGTTGGTCTTAAGAAAAAGAATAGTTATTTAGAGGGTGAAAATGAGGTCTTATTAAATGTGAAAAATATTTCTAGATTAGTAAGAAAAAAACAAAACATGGGCCATTTTATCGATCAATTTCAAATCTGTGGGGAAGAGATTCAGTGAAGACCTGCCTATAAATACTCAAAGTAGAGAATTTAGGTGATTCCTTTATTCCCTAATGTGTTCCCCACTGTTATCTATACAAATACACTTATACCAAGTGTATGTGCTCTCCTACTGGAATTATATAGTGCATTAAAAAACATGCACAAATTCTCTCAGGCATAATGGGTGTAAGGGAATGTTTATAGTCTATTGTTTCAATAGTAAGTGGATTAACACTCCCTCATGATGCACTGATATGACAGACAGTAATGCCTTTTATAGATCCTTTATGGCTTTTTTCAATGATCTGTAAATAATGGGTCACTGAAAATGTTTTGAACTATGCTTTGCTCTTTTTGGTGTTTGTTTTTTTTTTTTTTTTGGAGTGTTTGCTTATAGACAAACTTAAGCTTAGCTTTTTCCATTCCTCGCCTTCTACCAATCCTCACTGACTTTTCAACAAGTTCTTGTAATCTATTTTGTTTTTATTTGACTTCAGAACAGCATAGAGGTCAAGTGTCCTGCTGAAGATGTCACAATTAGTGAATTAGCAGAAAGGAAAATCCACATTCTGGTTTTCTCCTTGATCTGTTCTCCTGTCACCAGTGTTAATCTGTTTACTTTTAAACCTATCCTGTCAGTACTTTCAGAAAGAAATAGCTTTGTGTATCCTTGTTGCTCCAAATCATGCTTTTATCAAATCTGGGTTGAACTGAATGGAAAGGATTTTATTATTTCTTTTAGGAAGTGTAAAGGGAAAATAGAAGAGCTTTAATCTCCTTGATGCCCCCTAACACCCGCCACATCTTCCTTCTGTTAATAGTTCTACTTTATCTTGCTTATACCTTATTTGTACATGGTTAGATATGTTGTTTCCCCAATAGATTGTGAGCTCCTAGAGAGCAGGGACTGTCTTTTGCTTTTCATCTTTAGTATTCAGCACAGTGCCTGGCATGTAGTTGGTTCCAAATAAATGCTTATTGGCTGACTAACACACACAGATGGGCACATTTATACATGGAACCATAAGTCAGAGGTTGTCCATCTGTCATTATCTTTTCATCTCTTTAAAGTTTTGTTAAAATCCAGTGCGAAACTGGAGTAGGCCTTCAGGACTTAAACCCTAATTTGGCGATCCTAAAATCATGTTGCTTTCTGTTTTGAAGCAAGGTTTGATAATGAATGCCTTGACTGAGTTTTAAAGACAGAGCTATAAAAAATACAAGTATTGTCAGAATCCCAAAAGGCCTCAGGAGGAATAAGGAAACCCAGGCCCAAGACTAAATTTTTCCAAAACTGTTATAAATATGGAAAAGGTAACAATTAACATTGTATTCCTTCTTCTTATGGCTGCTCTAAACAGCTTATGGGCTCTGTGTACATGGAGAGGTAATAAAACTGGGTTTATTATGGTATTAAAAGAAGAGACAACTCAGGTTGATGGAATATTAAACCCATTTTTATTCAGTGAAAGTACAGGAGGGATGCCATGCCTTTCTCCATCTTGTTAGTCTAAGTAGGACATCAACACAAAAGCCTAGAAAACAGGTTGTCCTATAATTGTGTCTTTACAGCCAACTAGGCTACCAAAATGATTTTCTTTTTCTTTCCACATCTAGTGACCTGTGGCTAATGAGATTTGTGTTTCGATTAGTTGTAGACATAAATTAACCAATCAATGCCAATGGATTCACAGTATTTCACATCTCAGAGAGCTCTGCAGCAGTGATCTGTATTTAATATTCAAATCAATTTCAAATCCTCAGGATGATTCTGTTAATATGGCAGGCTAGAATCGGAGCATCTGGATCCTCCTCACTGATTAGGAGTAGGACAGCCATAGATAATGGACCACTCATTGTCTTCAAGAACGTTCATAATCTCCTTGCTTTCAGTTACATGTACTGACAAAAAATAAAGGTGGAGTTCAGGAAGCCGGCCGGAAGTCTAGGAATTGTGTGACAAAAGAAGAAACCGACAGAACCCCTTCTGGAAAATGCAGCCCGACATATCCTCTTATGGGAAAGAGAAGCGGGGCAAATGGAGATCAAAAAGCAATAAGAGTAATTCTGAGTCCTGATGTGAAAACTTTGCAAATATTGATGCTCTTGGGTCAGAGGCCTGTCTCTTCATTTGCCAGCACCAAGAAACTCTATCTTATGCTTTGCTCTAATTGTCTCATCTGTACAATTAACTAGCATCTTGGCATAAAATGTGAAAATTTGTACAGTGTTCAAAGCATCTGTGGCCTTTATGGTACAAGTTCTGTTAGTACTGAAGCCACAGAAAATTAAATGTTCCCCAAAGAACTTCCAGATGTGTTTTATTCTAATAGGGTCATTATACAGTAAATTAAAAAGCAGGGTAAATGGAACTGTAAAATTTAAATTACTCTAAAACCACATCTCTTTGCTTTGAGCATTCATTTGTGGGGTTGCATTTGCAATAAATGTGAATTAGGCAGCTGCAATAACTGTTAATCATATATTTATAAAATAGTAATGAGGAAATGAATAGCAGAGTAAGACAGCTGCACATTTCTCTAATAGTATGTCAACTGTGAACATAATAAGATGTAGAAAATTGTTTGGTGCTATACTGATAATACAGCTGAATGTAAGAGATCGCTTCAACCTCTTAACTTTACATGAATTTATACATAAAATCCATATAAAGCCATAATAATACATTATGCCTTCGAATTGGATTCAATATTTTTCTTTGCTTTGATTTTCTGAAATGAGCTGTACTTTTTACCAAAGTAGTCTTCCAGAGATCACTAAGGCTTTTGTTTTAGGTGATGCTGTGCTCCTAATCTTGCAATTTTATTTAAAAAGACCTGCTCCAGATGCACCGAGTGTGTGTTAATGGCTGTGCTTGTTTTTGTTGAGCTGCAGTTGCAGATGGTGAGGCCAGCTCTCCTCCTCCTGGGCTGAGGTTTCGATGTGTGTCGAATTTCCCTGGGTTCCACCTTCGTGCCACAATTGTGCTAACAGCACAATCCCCCACAGTCATCCCCAGTTATCAAAAAAAGAAAAAGAAAATAAAAATCCGTGATCTCTACATTGCAACATAGGCAGACCTAGCCTAGGAAAATCACCTTTAAGGCTCAATAAACAACGTTGTCTCTGAAAAGGATCTTCCAGGTCTGGACCAGTGGGATAAGGGTCCACCAAAAACATAGTGGCTTCAGATAGTGAAACCATTCTTAGGTTTATCATCTACAGTGGCAGATGTTTTACCTCCTGTACTTATGCCAGGCACATTTCCTGCTCGTGCAGTTTTGGAACATAATTATGTTTTGCAAATGAATGAGAGGAGGAGGAAGATGAAAAGACCAACCAGCTCCTAGGAGCAAGTGGCTCATCTGTTAAGAACTTGATAGGAAATGGCACTTAGGAGCACTCAAGGTCTGGTTGAGGGTGAGAAACAGGATAAGTCAGGCAGGTGGAAAGTGATAAAGGTTCTTTGTCTTTCTAGGGGTCTGGGATTAACAGGCAGTTCAATAATCATTTCTTAAGCACCTACTATGTGCTAGAGCATGATGTTAGCCATTTGGGATACAAAAACAAACATGTTCTGAAAAGTCCGGGGCATGATTTGGTCTTGGGACAAAGATAACGTTACGAACAGACTTTTAGTCAGTGGAAAATGTGATCAGAGACGTGTCAAGTTTGACTTGAATAGTTTTGGCAACAATTACATACATCTATGAAGTGATTATTATGGAATGAACTCCATGTGAAAGGCTCTATTTCTTTGAATAGAAAGGATGCTTAGACCACTGAGGTGAAACAAAGTACTGGTGTGCCTTGGGCAACATTTGAAAATTGCTTCCTCTTTTTGTAACTGTTCAGTTTAGTCTTTGAGCCTTCACTGTAACATGTGGGACATTACTTATCAGAAAATAAAAACTTATATGTTGTGGAGAGGAATTTTCTGCTTTTAAAAATGTGTATTTATAGAAAACATTATTAGTACATGTAATAATAAAAAATAATACATTAATATAAGAGTATATAGGATATAAAATAATAAGATAATATTATATATTAGAATAGGCAGACTTGGCATTGTGAATAGAGAGTCAACCTAAGAGTCAGGAAGACCTGAAATCAAGTTCTTCCTCTGACAACATGTAGATTGTCTTTCCATAGGAGTGTACCTTAACCTTTCCATGCTTGAAGCAAATTCTCTATGATTAGATAGAGGTTTCAGGGCAAATGCTATCTGGATTGGTGTAGGGATTTTTCTCACTGAGAGTTCCCTAGATGTATTAACTTACAGATCCAGTTTACCCTCCAAACAGAATGCTCCTCATTTATTCACATGTACCTGGTCCTACCTTATTTCCTCCTAATTATTGCTATGATACCAACATCTTGGTTTTTGAGGCAGGCAAATTCTTCCTCAATTCTTGTCAATTCTTCCATTTGGGCATGGGAAATAGTACCTTTTTTGCTAGAGTATAAGACTTTTAAATCACTTAACATAAAATAATATTTTATTATGATTATATGGAATTTCTGTGTCGACTCTTAGAAATGAGACATTAACAGTCTATTTAAATCTATGTAACTTTTCCAAGTATTTAGGGCAGAGGTTCTTATCCTGTTGTCCACAAACTTGTTATTTAAAAAGAATTTTGATAACCATATTTCAATTAATTTCTGTTTTAATCTTTTGCATTTTATTTTATGCATTTAAAAACATTATTCTGAAAAGGGATCCATGAGGTTCAAATTGACATACCAAAAAATGATTAAGAATCCTTCTTTAGAGAGTTTCCAGGGGGCAGTGAGAGTTTAAGTGACTACCTCATGGCCACATGCCTAATATTTGTTCTTAGAAGGTGATTAAATGTAGAGTTGGAGGGAGTGTCCCAGCTCTTTTAATATAATATTTTCTTTTCTAGATGAGTACAGCGAGGACTAGAGAGACTAAGGGACTTTTGTAAGGTTACTAAAATGGTGGTAGACCTAACTGTTTGCCTTTTCTTATGCTATTTCTGGTAAAGGAAATTTTCTTTTATAAGATTGTATTCACAGTCCTCCAAATTTTGTATGAAACTTAGGATCATAGACTTAGAGCTGGAAGTAACCTTAGAAGTCATCTAGTTCAACTCTTTCACTTGACAGCTGAAAAAAATGACACCCACACAGGAGAAGTGATTTGCAAAGGTCATACAGGTAGAAGCAGAGCCAAGATTCAGACCCCCGTCTCTTTTACCAAATCTAGAGCTCTTCCATTACACTCCATTGCCTCGTTGACATGACTAACAGTATTTAGAGAACCCAGGAAAAATTACTGGAAGGAGTGTGGATATGATTTTCTAGCTTAGATTTTTCAAAACTGAAGATTGATTTTTGTATTCCAAAAGTTCAGATTTCCCATTGCCTATCCCACATTACTTTTACTGGTAATTCACTCAGTAGCATCTCATGGATTAAAAAAGCTTCTTTTAAGTTAAAAATATGGCATAGCCTGTCCATAATGGAGCTATATTCTTCTGGGTCCAATGGGTCTGTCTTACTTCATTATAGAATCCAGTAGGTGGACAAAAAAGGAGTCCCTTTTTGTGCCCACCTGAGTTTGACAAGGAGAACGAGAATTCTTGGTTGATAGTAAGCTAGAAAGCTGATGTCTAAAGAATTAAATATAAAGTAGGGGTATTTTGGTTTTTATCTGAGAGGGCCTAGATACTAAAGTACCCAAACATTGGATAAGGTGGATACACAACACAAAAGAGAATAAGTTTATAATAAGGCTCTAGATATTAGTTCTATTTAAACTATTTCTATATTGTTTTAAGGAAAGGAGAGTAGAATTAAGTAGCATACTGGTATTGGACACATAGTAGGTCTTTATTGGTTAATTTTGGGTTAATTCATTTCTTATTCTGGAAAAGCTTATGATTTTTTGGGTGGAGGTTGGAAAGATGAGTTATGGTTTGTTATGATCATAGTTATAGCCATGGGGATAGAATCTTGCCAAATCAGCTAGGTCTAATAGAGTAATAATAGAATAACCCCAGAATCTCAGAGCTGGAAGGAACTTTGGTCGTCCTTTAGTTTATCCTACCTCTGGAAAAAAATCCTCTCTATAACATCCAATCTTTTCTTTGACAGCCTTCAATGACATCTTTACTCACTATTCCTTTCTCACAATTGTAATTGTTGGGCAGCTTTTCCTTACCTCAAGCCTCAGTGCTTTTCTTTGCTCCTATTTTTGTCCTCTGAACGAGCCAGAACAAAGAACACTGATTTCTTTTGGGTTCTCCCTTGTCTAAATTGAGAAGCTTCTAAGTAATCCTTGTGACTAAGTTCTTTCCCAATCCTCCTTAAAGCTAGTGTCTTCCCTCTGTTGGCCACTTCCAGTTGAATCCCATATGGAACCTATATACACCTATCCATTTTCATTGTGGAACCTATATGCACCTATCCATTTTCATTGTCTTTTCTATTATACTGTGAGCTTCTTGAGACTAAGCACTGTCTTTGCTTTCTTTATAGTTCCTGGGACATAGTAGACCATTTAAAAATACATGTTAACTTATTTATTTGGATGGTGGCCTAGTTCTTTTTTTAAAGGGAGAAAACTAGGGAAGTGGGAAGGAGGAAGATATAAAATTTTTATAAAATGGCTAAAATCTTTGGACTTATCTGGAACTCAATTATAGCTAATAAATGATGCTGAGAAAACACCACTATTCTAATAGATGCTGTCTTTACATTCTATTTAATTCAAGGTAAATATCACAATTTTGTTAGAGGTTAACATCAGTGTAGTGGCATTTGTGCCAGAGAAAATGTGCCACATAGCATGTGGTGCTGTTTACTGGGGAATATTACACATTAGAAGCTGTATCAAAGTGTCTAGAATGCCAACCTTGGAGTCAAGAAGATCTGTTTTCAAGTTCTGTCTCTAACACAGAAACCATTTGAACAAAGAGCAAATTACTTAATCTTAGTATCCCTGGAAACTCCCAAACTTTTAGTTGAAGATCACTTACTCATCTATATGAATAGGACTTTCTACCCTAGGAAGTATTCATAATATGTATGAAATCACAAGTTCTAATCCTCTTCCCTTATTCTACCCCATTAAAAATGTGGTAGATGGGTATTGGGAATACTGCATAATAAAAAGAACCTTGGCACCAACCACATTTTAAGTCCATTTATTTGAATTACATTAGTGATTTTACTGCATCAAATAGGCTAGCTCTGTCAGGTTCTTGTGAAATACTATTAATATTTCTCAAGTTATTGTGCTTTGAATCATCCCCATATTCATTTTTCTTTTTGCATATTGAATACATTTAAAGTGATTAAAATGGAAACCTGATTTGGTAACTTCATCCAAATTCCATAAATGCCACTTCCTCCCAAATGAATGCTTGCAATCAATTTAATCTTTCAAATAAAATGATTAAATTTCTGTTATTGTTGAATCATTTTTATTACTAAAAACCTTTTAAAATGTTAATTATTGGGCCCCTCAAAACACTTTCATCTCTACTGACTTTGCTCTTCTACAGAAAGTGTCTGCTTGTTCCTCTCTCCTGACCAAATAGAAACCCAGCCTTTACTTTTTTTTTAACACCTGTCAGTGTTCTCCTTAGCTCTAATATTTATATGAATTTAACTTTAATTTTTCCCCCTTTCATCTTCTGAATTAGTCAGTATAATACAGAGATCACTCCTTCTCCCCGGCTTTCCTGTTTATTTGCCTTCACAATAGATTCATTAACTAGATTTTGGTGCCGGAGCAATGCGGCCGCATCCATTTCAAAGGAAGATTTAATGGCATTTCATATTTTTCTACATTAAGGAAGATTAAAGTATATTACAATACCCTTTACTGCTCTATTTTCTTCATTTTAGAAGTGGTAAGTTTTTAAATTTTTTCCCCCTCTTTCTTTCATCTGCAGTGTTCAATAAATTGTCCAGGCCTTTCAGATGATAGTTCCAGCAAATTGAGTTCTATATTACAACTCTGAACCATTGTTTAGCCCATCATCAGTCAGATAAAGCACCCCTATTCACACAGGACATCAAAAGAACAAATATATGTTCGAAGTGGGTAAAAAGATTACTGTGACTCAGATATTTCATTTTCTTAATTGTTAGTGATTATTTGGCTAGTTTAGGGGGTGATCAATTTGCTGACTCTGAACCTGTCCTTGTGTGATGTAATCAGGGTATGAGCTATATGGATGAATATATATTCATGACCACAAATTACACCATTCACAGAGGGACAGGTCCATCATCTTTTAATAGCCTAAGGTGCAAAAACACTAACATTTTAATAGCAGACTGTGGATGTGAAATGCAAGCTTC
The DNA here is from genome assembly GCF_016433145.1 of Gracilinanus agilis. Classification (NCBI taxonomy): domain Eukaryota; kingdom Metazoa; phylum Chordata; class Mammalia; order Didelphimorphia; family Didelphidae; genus Gracilinanus; species Gracilinanus agilis. Next base: position 637,621,263 of record NC_058131.1, read on the forward strand.
AAACTTGTCCCTTTTTCTTTTGCTGTATTACAAAATGGTCTAGATTTCAAACTGTTCTCTCAAAGAGAGGGAGCTGGAGGATGGAGGAATAGGTGTAATGATTTTTGCATGGCAGAGTAGGTCGAGCACAGTCTCTCCCTCTTGGCAGAAGACTCCTTCCTAAGCAATGAGTGACAGAAAGCAAAATTAGTTCTGGGGAGCCCAGAATCTAGTCCTCTAGGTCACATGGAATGTCAAATAAGCCAGTGTGTGGCTGCATCTAAACCAAGACTGGGGCTGTTGGTAAGATGTGAGAAGAAAGGGTAGAAGACAGATTTTACAACCAAACAGTCATGGGGTGTAGGTTTTAGGCAATAAGCAGGTAGCCTAGTTTTCTCAAAAGAAAAAAAGAAAATAATGGAAAACTGTAACATTCATTCGGAGGCCTCAAAGGCATAAAAAACCCAATTCCAACTGTTATAGGTCCCTGCAGGAGTCTACAAAAGAACTAAGCTTTTTAAGTAAGAAAACTAGATTTTGGCCCAGAGGGCCCTGTCATTGCTGCTTAATAGATGAAACTCTTTGGATATAAATATGCTGTTTACTTCTCAGCTTCAGCTTTCATAAAATATAACCTTTTTATGATTTACGACCCACAGAAAAACTGGAGGATGGATTTTTAGCTCTGAATTGGTTGGATGTCAACAAGAAAAATATAGATAACATATTGAAGTAGCAGGGTGTTAATGCCACACAAAATGATGAAATTATTTTTGTTTAGAAAAGTTAAGTTTGTTCTTCAAGTTGTTTGTGGAGGATGATTGGGAGAGGTGAGGCTGACCCAAAGTGGGAGAGGCTCAGGCATTTTTAAGTAAGCATCTGAAAGCTTACAGCTTGTGCTCGTCAAGCCACTTGGGCTCTTGTTTTCAATCAGCAGTGTCTCATGAAAAGTTGGTTTTCACAGGCACTTTCTCAAAAATGTAAATGACCAGGCTTCTGCTGGGCTTTGCCTCTGTCAGAATGACTTTAGGTCTTTTAAGTGTCAGCTCTTCATCACGCCTCCCAAGCCAAAATGTGGGCCTTGATCCTGTGGGCAAGAGATGACAGGATAACTCATTTCAGGAAAATGATGGGAACAAAAAAGAAAGAGAAAAAAACAAAGTAACAAAAAGAAACCAAACAGGATATGCCTGGAAGATGATTGAATGCTTATTTTGCCAAGGGTGGATTTGTATTGGTCCTTGCTGGTTGTTAGTAATATGTCCATTATTTATTCCAATTTTTTTTAGACTGGGATATCTTTTGTTCATGTTGTTGGTGAACCCATAGAACATGTAAAATAATGCTGATTTCTCAGGATGCTTGGGGAAATGCTATAATCCTAGACAAATTGCTCAGGAAGTCTGTACAATGACCTAGCTTGTCACAGAGGTAAGGTTATAAAAATTGAAAAGGTTTTCTGTTTTGTTTGTTGAAAGCTATCATTCGGCAAATTAAAATAGACCTGTGGAGCCCTGAACATCCTATTTTTCAGTTTTCTCCCCATTTCTCATGGAGTAGAGAACTGTAGACAGGTTGGCTAAAGCCTGGATGACACTGATTAGACTGGGAAGACATTCCTTGTGATCTGTCTGGTTCTAAGTGTAAGAGGGGCATGTAGTAGGTGTAGTAGGTGTTGCCAAAGGAATGGTACATTGCTCAGAAGGGGGCATGAATAGATACCTCTAAAACCTCCTCCATCTGCCTACTCTAAGGGAGACTTTGAATCCTACCAGGAGGGCAAGAAGGAGATTGGTGCCAGGGCTTAGCCACTCCATTCTCCTCAAAGAGAAGGGGTACTAGGCTAGAATTGTATCCATTTGCCCCACAAATATTGTCAGTCTAGAGGAAATAATTTTTCGTTTGAAGCTGAGTTCCTGATCACTATCCCTTAATGGGGAAGGGGTACCCCAAGCCATAAATACAAAGCTTGACTCCCTTCCCACCAAATGCTAGTTACATACATAGTAAATAATAAACAAACCCAAACCAGTGGAAATAGAAGTCAGAGAAAATATGTAAACTAGACAGCATATGCAGTAAATGAGCTCTCCCATTGGGAGAAAGATATCTCAGCTGAGAGAGAAAATATCCCAGATCTTACCTGAGGGGAACTTCCTCATTCTTTAGTGTAGTAAGTTAGGGATAGCAATATGATCGAAGTTCTGGCCCTCTACTTGCCACCTTCTTCCTAGAATCTTTCTCTCTTCAGGAACCTGAATAGAGTCTAGAATCATGTATATTTCCTCTTGAAGTGGGAAGTCAGAAGAATAGCATCTCTTTTATCCCAAGCTCTTGCCAGCTCTGCCTCTAATCCAGGCACGAAGCCTAACTATCCACAGAGGAAACATCAAGTGGATGATGAAAGCCTGTTGTCCAGGCTGTGATATGCAATTAGAAGAACTGCCTTTAGAGAGCATCTGTCAGTAGGTAAATTTTAGTTGGGCACTCAAATGAACAATGAACTGAGCCCAGGACTGAGTAAGAGAGCAGAGTGTAAGCTGGATTGCGGTTTTTTAAAAAACAAAAACAAGCTTTTCCTTAAAACAAAGACCTGTTTTTTTAGCAACAAAACTTTCCAGTGATATTGTATGATTATGTACCACAGAATTCTATAGCCTTTGAAGAACTGAAGTGGGTGGTCATTCATTAGACAATGGAGAAGTCCAGAATCAGTGTGAATAGCTCACAACACATTGCATATGAGAACTTTTTTTGTTAAAAGCATCTTGGAGAATGCCATTAAAGACATGAGTGATTGAAAAAGAAGATGGTCATGGAGCAGGAGTAAGGTGTATCCCCAAAGAAGAGTCCTTGCATTCCATTGGCATTCTTAAAATACAAAGAGAAAGTGAGAAAAGGCCCCAGAACATGGGATGACCCTGAAAACTGTACAGAATGAGCATGAATAGATGGGTTGAAGCTGAAATTGTTGGAAGGAATACTCATAATGATAAGATCATAGTTCCATTGCATTTTTGGAGAGGAAAGGTGTAAAAAGGAGATGATGGTAAAGAGCAAAGACTAGAGCCAGGGTGATTTATTAGAGATCATTCTAACATTTCAGGGAAGAACCCACGAAGGCCCAAACCAGAGTAGTATCAGCATGAGTGCAGAGGAAGAGATGGATATAAGGGATGTTGTCGAAGTCAAGTTGACAGAACTTAACAATCTACAGGATGAGAGGGATGAGAGAGAAGGAAGAATCAATGACGTGTCTAAGAGTATTAATCTGAGTGGTCAGGAGAGTGATAACACCATAGACAAAATGAAAGAAATTAGGAAGAAATGCAGATTTTAGCAAGGCTGAAGACGATGAGTTCAATATTGGGCATAAGAATGAAGTATCAATCGAGTATCCAGGTGGAGTTATAACAACAGATACCTAGAAATAATGGAGTGATTACTCAGGGGAGAGACAGGAACTCATTTTGACAGAATTTGGAGTTCTCTACATAGACATAATAATTTAAATCATGAGAGTGAAGAAGGTTGACAACTGAAAAAAAGAAGACCAAGAACAAACCTTGCACGACACATTTGGGAATGATCAGAAGAAGATGAATCAACAGAGAAGACAAAGGAGTATAAGGGAGGAGAACGTTATTGAGGGACAGTTTCAAAGGGAATGGAGAGATCAAAGAAGGCAAGGATTGAGAAAAGAAATCTGAAAGTTTACAGAAGTAGATAGAGTACATTATTTCTATGTTATTAAAATATATACTACATGACCTATGAAGTTCCTTCTAGGTCTACATTTTTGATCCTATTTTACTGATTCATTGGGACTTAGAGTTCTCTGAAAGCATACTAAAAATAGCCCTCATAGAAATTACTGCCTCGATCCTACAATTGTGACTTTTAGACTTTTTTGGGGAGTTGCAGCAACCTCTTGACCCCCACTTCTTATGGGGTTTGCTTTGGCAGTAAGTATGCCTACTGGACAGATGTATCAGATGAAGCAAAGCAGGGGAAAGTAGTTTTTTTCTTCTGATATGCCAAGATACTTTTTCAAACAGCAATAGATATTTGAGCACCAAGAGCTTAGCCACACTGGAATTTAAAGGATCTTTTCATAGGCTTGCCTCAAGGCATCTTACAATATAAATTCCCAGAGGTCAACAGAGTTTACACATAAGTTTAATGAAAAATAACACTTTTTATCCTATTCTCAAAGCTACCAAAGGCTCAGTTCTGATTTTTTTTAGTCAGTGCCGAGATAGGCTGCCTCTTTGCCCAAGGGGTTGCCTGTCTAGTTAGCTACCCTATTATCCATTCTTTCCCATATTTCAAACAACACTATGCTTCCCCATTTCTTAAACTCTCAACATTTTTATTCAGGTAAAATGAACATTAAATAAGAAGCAATGGGCTGTTTTAGAGGGAGACTAAGACTTGGAATTGGAAGACCCGTGTTCAAATTCTGACTCAAATTTAATGGCTATGCGATCAAAAGCTAATCATTTCATTTCTTAATTTCCTCATCTGAAAAATGGAAATAATAAAATACTACCTATCCCATGGAATTGTGAGAAGACAAGGGCCTACATTTTTCTTTCACTTCTGCCAATTTCTATCCTGTGACCTTGGGCAAACTACTCAACCTTTCTGGCTTCTAATTTCTTCCTCTGTAAAATGAGGGGGCTGGGTTAGATGTCTTCTAAGTTGCCTATTAATTTTCTGTTACAATAAGATGAATATAATAATACCAATTTCGTAGAGTTGTTATAAGCAAAGTATTGCATAAACCTTAACTCCCTATGGAAATGTGAGTTATTATGACAATACTCTACAAAACCCAGAGCCCTAGGCTCCACTCTAATCCTAACATATTGCTTTTGTTCTAGGATAACTGATTGATACCAAATGGTAGAAGGTATGACTTGAACTACTATCTAATTGCTAGCATTGTGTACCTCTTTTTCTTCCTATATAAATAGGAAGTAACCCTATTTAGAATTGCATTTGATCCTATTTTTTTCCAAATAGGAAAGAGACATGATGATTAATTTTACATGTCTATACTCAGCCACAAAGAAAATACAGTCAATTCTCAATGGCCAAGATAGTCCATGGCACCCAAAAGTAAATGAATTGATAAATGATCTCATCCAAATGAGCCTTCTCTTAGTAGATAAGAGGATTTTAAACAGTATAAAGATCAAAGAGTCCTGACTCAAATGGTAGAAATGAGTATTATATCAGTTTGGAGAGATGCTACAGTCCTGGATCAAATGAGACTCTGACTAAAGGCTTCAGTCAAATGTGACCAGAGGTTTAAAATTCTTCTAGGAACCCTGGGTCAGCAAATTGTCCTACTAAAGCCTCTGCCTCATATTTCTCTTCTCATGCTTCAAATTTGCTACACACTGGTTCTTCTTTCTCTAGCCTCTCAAGGCAAGCAGGAAGTCCATCTGATGATGATCAAATGACTCTGAGCTTCCTATGTACCCAATTCTAGTTTGATATAGTGTTTATTCATAGTAAGAATTATAATCTACATTGATTGCTGTTAGAGGGGTGCACACTATTAGAGAGGTATGGTTAGTAAAATACAACTGTATAACTCTATGGAAATTAATTCAATGTTTTGTCTTCCTTCTAAAAAGGTGAGTTGAAGAGTCCAAAGTCACACAGTGAATAAGAGAGGTAGGCATCTGTTTTATTACTAATGCCATCATTATTAGCATCAATGAATATTATGAGAATATGCTTTTGGCACATGGTACCATAGTCTGGGCTTTGTATTTAAGAAAAAGGCTGATCACAGAGAGGTTCTATTGGTGCTAAATGGGCAAGATTCTGATTTTATATTGACATTGGCTCAAATATTTTATGCCTTTATTGTGCCATGTCTGGTTGAAACCCTTTCACCCTGTTGAGATCCTATCTGTCCTTGAAGTCTCACCTCTGATGACATCTCCTCCATTAAATCCTTCCTACTCTCCCTCCATTGGATATGACTTTTAAGCTGCAAGGGGAAACTTGTACCTTTCTTGTGTTCTTGTCACATTCTATTTTGCTTTGTAACTTTTGGATGATTATTGCATATTTGTTGTTGTTTCAGTTGTGTCTAACTCTTTGTGACCCCATTTAGGGGTCTTCGCAAAGATGCTGATTTGCAATTTCCTTCTCCAGCTTATTTTACAGATGAGGAAACTGAGGCAAACAATGTAAAGTGATTTGCCCAGTGTCACATAGGTAGTACGTATTTGAAGCCAGATTTGAACTTAGGATGATGAGTCTTCCTGCCTCCCACCTGGACACTATCCATTGCACCACTCTTGCGTTATATCCCCAATGCTAGAGTGTGAACTCCATGAGGGAAAGACTATGTTTTAATTATCCCTTTATTATCTCCAGAACCTTGTATAGTGACTCTGTATGTAGAAGGCATTTACCAAATGGCTATTGAATGAACGAATGGTTAAATGAATGAATGAAAAATGAAAATTCAGTCATTCAGCCTGTTTTTATTAACACCAGAGAAGGAAAAAAGTGATTTGATTCATTCTTTTCAATGAAATAACTTTTCCTTAATTACACAGAAGGATTCAGTAGGAAGTTTAGTTGTAGTAACATTGACAGGTTGGAGAAATATGTTTTCATCAAAATTAGAATGTATAATGTTCTCAGTCGGCTGCCATTTTTAATTTTACTCCTAATGTATGGTTTTGAGCAATCCAAATCAGGAAGGAGATGAGACAATTCCAGACTGATTCAAGTGAGCATGGTTATATCTAACAAAGGGGGGAAAGCATAGCTGAATAGAATATGGCAATAAGTATGGAAAAATCATATGACCTTGTTTGAAACAAACTGTTTTGCTCCTCAGAGAGAATAGGATTCAACAGATGTATTCCTTTTGTGATATGTTAGCAGAGTAAGCTTGGACACTACATCTCTCCATCATCATCACCACTCCCTTTTTCTTCTTCTCCTCTTTAATTTCTAGAATTGTCTTTTAAGAGCAGGAGTTGCACAACTGGCAAAGTTGCTTAGAAACATAAACATCTTAGCCGAGCACAAGAAAGATAGTCATTACAATGAAGGACTGCTGAGGGAGGATGCAATCAATCAAGGAAACATTTATTAAGGACTTTCTATGTGCCAGCCAAGGTGCCAGAGATACAGAGACAAAAATGAAGCAGTCCTTGATCTCAAGCTGATTATGTTGCTTGCATTAGTTTGTGGGTAGACAATAATATACACATATAATAAATACATGATAAAACATTTTTTTAGTGTAAAGATACTGGCAGTGAGCTGGGGTCAGGAAAATCTCCATGTAGAAGGTGGTGAACAAGATGATATTTGAAGGAAGCTATGAAGTCTAAAAGGTGAAATTGAAGAAGGTATGTAGATTGTCCTTTTTGTTCTTTTTTGCTGTATTCAAACTGCTTTCCTTTTCCCTCATTATAATTATATTACATATTCCAATGGTGAGCTAGCTTGAGGCAAAAATGTATGATTATTCTCCTAATTACATGTAGTTTTCCTTTCAAAGAAAGAAATTGAGTTAATTATGGTATATATATTCCTTTCTTGTTGTCATAAGATGATCCTGAATATTTCTTTTTTTGTTTTTTGTAACTTTTAGGACAGGACTTAACTAGGAAAAGTTTTGAGAAGTATTGTATAATGACATGAAAGATAGCTTATTTTTTCTCCCCAAAGGCAAAGGCTTCATTCCCCCACCCCCAAAACTCCTGACTATCAAGACTTTAGAATCAGTGATCCTGAAGAGGTAGAATTCTAAGACACTGAGGTAAGTAAGGGGTTCATCCTGTCTTGATTGAAAACCCAGGCAGAGGTACAGATACATATCAATATAGAAATGTTTGGGGTGTGAGAGTAAAGATTAATAAGCAGAAAAATCTACAGATGCATGTACAATAATTTATTATCTTGAGGTTTTTGGTTTTGTCAATTTCAGCATACATGATCATTTTTCTTTGCTTACGCTTCTCTCTCTATGGTGTTCATACTCCTTTTCTTTTGATTCTTTATTTAGATCTATTTTTGATGTTCAAGACTTCTTTCTTCACTAGGCTCTTGCAAACCTTTTACCTTGGAACATCCCTCTATCCTCTACCAGAACCTCCATTTTAAGGAACATGCCCAAATCAATCCTATTCTTTATTCCTTTATTCCTCTCAGGGCTTCACTCCTGACTCTCCAGACTTCACCGTCCTGCAAAATTTTATTTTTTCTTCCATCCTAAAAGTCTGGTGAATTTATGCTGAAGGGAAACCATAATCAATAAGAAACTGATAGTGTTGTGAAATTTAGGACTTGCTATATTCAAGTTCAGATGAAGCAAGTCAATCTCATGCCCATTTTGAGCACATGCTTTTTAACTTCAGAGCAACAGAAACTATGATGGTTCAAGAACTCCTAATCTCTGGATCTAGCAGATTCTATATCTTCCCAAAAACAATGTCTGAGTGTCAATTTTAGAAAAACTCCAACTTCAACAGCACCAATTCTCCATTTTTATGTTAGATCTATCTCTTTGTAATAAGATCCATATGATGTATTTTATAAACTCCTTTGGCTCTCTATTATCTCTAAAATAAAACATCAGTTCTTTTGTTTAGTTTTTAAAGTCCTTCACAGCTTAGGCTCAAACTATCTTCCCTTAATTCTTATTATTAATTATATATTATTCCCCTTTCTATATTCTCTGATGTAGTCACATAAACCTACTTGTTGTTTTCCACACACAACTCTCCATCACCCATCTCCTTGCCTTTGTGTTAGCCATCTGCCATTTGCATAATGACCTTCCTCCATATTTCTCTTTTACTTCCATTAAAACACAATTTAAAAACCATCTTCTATTTTAAACCTTTCATGATTCCCCCCCAACTGCTTGTACCGTCTATCTTTAACTGCACTGTGTTTAACCACCTATTTATTTTGCATATATTTGTCCTATAAGCACTTGTCTCTCAGGATAGAATATAAGTTCCTTGAGAACAGGAGATTATTTTTGTCTTTGAATCCTCAGTGCTTGGCACAGTACCTGACCTAGAAGATAGTTAATAAATATTAGTTGGCCAATTGATTTCCAATAGTAATAGTGAACTGCTAGCCTATAGGACGGAATTGCGCTTGTTATTTTCCCCAAACTCTGGCATGAGCTGATCTCTAGCAAGAAGAGAAAAGATCATTTAGTCCTAGAATACAATAGACTTTCCTCAAGGAATATCCTTAAAATGATTGGGTTAGTAATCCACACAGAAAAAAAACAAGAGGATAAAGAAAGCATATCGACCAGATTGTGGCAAAAGAAGGGCGGACCAATGACTTAAATAGTACATGTTTACTTGATAGCTACTGAGCTGGGCCCCAAACAATAGGAATAAAACAGGCTGGATTGCATTTTCAACATTGGACAGTGCTTTCAGTAATCTTGAAACTCCTCCCTTGTACAAAAATCCATCTTTTTAACACCAACATTCTCCTAGTGATGCCTCATGGCTGCAAGTCATGCTGCATCGTGATTTCTGAAGAATCAAAACTAGGTGACCCAAAGGACAATGCAAAGATGCATAGTAGATTGCAGAATATTCCTATTGATTACTTGAACAGAAAAAGTGTCATTGAAGATAAAATCAAGAACATGTATGGTCAAAAAAGGATTGAAGAATTCATAGAAGTATCAAAGTATATTAAATATTAAATAATATTAAAGTATATTGAATTTTTTTTTACAACTTGATATGATTGATAGTTTCCTCTGCAAAGAGGAAATTGAAACTTAGAGAAGGTGAAGTGACTTGTCTAAGGTCACATAATTGAGCATCAAAGGTGGGAACTTTGATCCTTCTTGATTCCATATCATACCTTCTAATTCCAAATCTAATGTCCTTTCAACTGTATCATCTACACCTTTTCTAAACTTGCCATTGCATACTTATTTCACTTATGCCCAAAGTGTAAAATATTGTAAATTTATTCTTTCCCTTGTTAGGTGGATATTTTCGTGGTTTAATTAAAGTTGATAATGAGCACTGGGTTGTAGAGAATAGAATATTTTTACATTTTAAAAAGTTTACTGTTCCCTTTGTATTTGTATTTGGTTGTAAGCCTAGTTGGCTTAGAAGCACATTAATTTAATTTTATCTTTGATTCCAATCAGCACTGTATGCTATTAATTTGGGGTTGACTGCTGGCAGAAAGAACCTTTCACCAATATCTACTTTTTAGCTAAGTAATCATGTAGTAATTAGGCAGCATGTTGTACACAATCTTGAATTAAATAGTCTTCACTTAGTTTTTTGTCTATGGAGATAAAAAAGCTATTTTGTCAGTATTTTGAAAATAGGAAATCATCTTGATTATTTTCATCAAAAAATCAGCATTCATGAATAGTTACACTATCTTATGAACAGTTAATCAACAAGTCAGAGATTTGCTTCCTTGCCCTGTATTAGAGATCCATTGCAAATGCATTGGGATACAAAGGGCATATCAGATTTCCCTGGTCTCAAATGAGAAACTCTTTGATTTCATCCTGTAGAATCACAGAATCTTAGACCTGAAAAAAAAACATTAAAACATAGGGTATTAGAATGTAGAAACACAGAATGATAGAGCTAGAAGAAACCTTAAAGATTGTCTAATTCAAGAAAAACTGAGCGCACAGAGGTGAAATAATTTGCAGCAAAATAATAATAAAGATAGATCTAGCAAAACCTAGGGTTTCTTACAGCTGAATACTCTTCTATTATATCAGGCTCTCTTCAGGGGTTTGCTTTTTCTTCTTTCTCTTTTCTACATTTATTTTGCTTTTGGTTCCCTTCTTTCCCTTCTATTCTTTAAAAAAATCACTCAATAGTGAAGAAGTCTATATACATGCACTTGAGTTAGACGGAAGATGGCTTCCTCTAAACCCTAGACCCAGGCATTTGGGGCAAGGAAATGTTCCATATAGAACTTAGGCCCTTAGACCAGGAAATGGAAAAGGCAATAGTTGGAGAAAGGGGATAACCCAAAATGTTGACCTGAATGGAGGTCAAACCTTGTAAGTCAGCAGCAGTTGCTCTCAAGGTGTGATTTGAACATGCCAGGAATGACTGTATGATGAAATTAATATTTTTATGGAGGAGGGATTCACTGTTTAAAAATGATGTTGCTTATTAAAAGTTTAAAAGGCTAAAGAGAAAAAGCAGATTTGGATTTTTTTGAGACACTTCCATACAAATTTTAAACAACCTTTAAGGCTATTTCCACAATGGCCCCACATCCTTTTGGGGGGATTTATGCCCCTTTTGAAAGTAGCCACTTCTCTCCATAGACACTGACCCATTTTTTCCATTCACCCACATTTCCTTATGAGATAGATGATCAAGGAATCTGATGCATAGGATTTTAAGTATACTATGCATGTGGGGAAAGAGAATTCATTTCCAAATATAGCATTCACTAACTGTAGGAATTTTGTGGAGTTCACAAGCACCAGTTTAGTTTTCCTCTCTCAAAATTGGCAGTGTTGTAACATTCACTTCAACATTTACTGAGTGGCTACTATGCTAGGGCATTGTAGTAGGCTTTGAGTATACAAAGAAGAAATAATTCTTGCCCACAGGGAGATTACAGTTGGATAGACGGGATATGATATTTGTACAACTATCATATTTGAAGGTGCAAGAGAGTTAGGCAAAGTATTATACAGAATCTGAGGACCCAGAGCTTCATTTCAGTAATATAATCTCTAAGGTATTGTCTAGAATTCATGTTCTGTGATTATATAAAATATTGGATTAGAAAGTTAGAATTCAATTTAATTCAACTAATATCTTTAATTTTAAAGTACTGAGTGCTGTTGTGCCATTGTTATTATTCCCCAGAAACATTTCTTAACTTTTTCCCAGAAGCTTCTGCCTTGATTATCAATCAATCAACAAGCCTTTAATAAATCCTTCCATGTGCCAGGCACGATGCCTTTAAGTGTGGTGCATACAAATGCAAAAGTCTCTGACCTCAAGAAATTTATATTCCATTGGGCATTAGGAAGAAATCCAGATTTACATTTCACAAAAAATTTTCAGAATTATTTCATTTCACAGCATGAAGTAAAACTCAGTAAGTAATTTGAAGGAAAACTATTTCATTTAAGGGAGATTATCTTAATTAAACATACAGAAATCCTCAAGAATAGATCCATAAATCACAAACAATATTTTGTAGTAGTTTTGTCTTCTACTCTAGAAAATATCTAGCTTCTGGTCTCAACTTATATCATATATTACTAACATATTAAACTTTGACTTCAGCATGCCAGTTGGTCTCCTAACATACTCAGCCCAAGTTTTACCTTATGCTTATTGTATCATGCCCAGAGAAGCCAAGATATTTGTATATATTTCATCTTTCTGCATTATTTCAATTTTATCTCAAGATTCAAGCTCAAAACCTTCAGTTTTATTCTCTCTTGGCATATATTAGGAATTTTACACATTGAATCCAAATGACATTTTGATATTATTGGAGAAAATTTATATAAGATGAGTAGCTGTTTAATGTGCTTTTCAGGGAGCCATATAACTTGATTTCTCCTAGGCTTAAATAAACATTAACCTTATATGCTATAAAATTAATTGCCAGTGTAACAAATGATAAAACAAAGACATAAATACTTATTTATAATATATTAGCTTTGAGAAAGATCCCAGCAGTCACTTCTAGTCATCAAAGCTTCCACTGACTTCTCAGTTATGAAAATAGAACCATCATTCAGCAATTTCAGAATAGCAGCTAAAATCTCTCAAGGATTCCCTTCATAAGAAATCTTCACAAGATTAAACCCCGTCACTCAGAAGATAAATTCTCTTCATGCTTTTAGTCAATTTTTTCCTAGCCATTGCATTTAGAAAATTCCAAAATATAGTTAAACTTTTAGTCTCCTGGTAGACTTTTCAAATGTTAATCTAAAAGATTCCTATGTCTCTTCAAGATACAGTAATATTATCCATAGTCTCTGGGAGAGGCTGTTGAAAAATGTGTTACATATATCTGTAGAACATGTCTAAGACATGATTACAGGACTAAATAAAAGGATTTGCAATAATTATGAGCATTATGGTGCTTTAGGTGGCTTATTCAACAATCACTGAATCAAAAATGAATTGTTCTTGGTATTCCTTGAGACTTTTTGCGTTCGTTTTTTGTTTATTTTTTAGAGGCAACTAGGTGGGATAGTGGTTAGGGGTATGGGGTTGGAGTCAGGAAAACCTGAGTCCACATCAGCTTTTAGACATTTACTGGCTGTGTGACCCCAGAAAAGTCAACTTTTGTTTTCCTCAATTTCCTCAATTGTAAAATGGAGGTAATAATAGCATTGCTTCACAAGGTTGTCATGAAGATATAATTTAATGATGTAATATCTGTAAAGTGCTTAACATAATGCTCAGCACATGGTAGGTGCTATATAAATGGGTATTCCCACCCCCTTCAGCGAACTCATGTTTTTGCATGTATTCATAGATTTTTTTTTTAATTTTAAACCCTTAACTTCTGTGTATTGACTTATAGGTGGAAGATTGGTAAAGGTGGGCAATGGGGGTCAAGTGACTTGCCCAGGGTCACACAGCTGGGAAGTGTCTGAGGCCGGATTTGAACCTAGGACCTCCTGTCTCTAGGCCTGGCTCTCAATCCACTGAGCTACCCAGCTGCCCCATAGATTTTTTTTGAATGACACAATCTGTGAATATTTTGTAACACTGGACAAAACATGTAATTGGTCAATATTCTGACTTTTTGGCAATAAATATGTGATTTGTTCTGTTAAAAAAAGATGGAGTCAGACTTGTACATTAGAGAAAACTAGCAAATTACTAATATTTTCCTAGTAATTCTTGCACTGTCGCAAAGAATTTTAGCTCATAATTGTGAATCCTATCTGGACTGACTGTTTACCAGTTTTGAGTAGAAATTAGAATTTTAAACACCTTCCTTGACAGAGTTGCAGGGAAGGGTATCATGAAGTTCAAATGAGATAATGGATGTAGAGTACTTTGTAAACCTTAACGTGCTATATAAATGTCATTATTATTATTATTATTATTATTATTGTGGGAGTTGTGATTGTGATTGTTATTTTAGAGTCACCATGGCTTCTGTCTTGTGATGACTGCTTCCCCTGAGCCTTCTACTGTACTCTAGCAATGTTTTTAGAGCAATACAGGAGTGTGCTGGTAAATATTTAACAACTGAGCTCTCTTCTGAAAAAAGTATGCAGACACATTTTTAAGTTTAATCTATATTATTCACACTTTCTTAAGTCTAGACAATGAACAAAACAATAAATTAAGCCCTTATTTGTAGTTACTACCATTCCTGTGGTGTAAAAGCTCTCACTGAAAAATCTAACAATGGGCTTTCAAAAGGTAGGTCTGACTTTAGTTAATCCCTGTCTATCATCTGATTGTTCATTAAAATAGCAATGTATACATTTTATGTTTTGTATTTGATCCTATTTAGACTTTCACTGAATTAGATTTCCTTCAATCATATGGAGAGACAACCAGGAATTTTCATGTCTTTTTACTTTGGGGATTCTCTCCCTACCCTAATTTCTTTGTTTCTCTGTGCTCTTTGATGTATGTGTACACACATACATATATACACATAGATATTTAACATAAAATAGACATAACATGTCTATATTTTTTCATTTATTTATTTATAATGTAGTGAGTCTCCGCATGTTGTGAGAGGCACCCCCCACATATGGCATGTTGGTATCTTTGTGTGGCTCAAGGAGAGGAAGAATAGGTATCCCTGGCCTCTTCTATATCCACTCTTCTTCACAGGAGATTTTTATTCCCTGTTAAGAGAGAAAGCAAGAGGGTTACCATTCAGCCCAGTGAAAGAGTACTAGATTAGAATTCTATATCTGCTCCCTTAAATATTATTAGTCTAGGTCAACAATGGCTAAGGTTTTCAAATTTGTATGCCCAAACTGCAACTTCAAACTGCCTGTGAGCCCTCTGTATTACCCCCAGAGAGCTAAGGGAGAAAGTGCTCTCTTTGGGCAGGTGGACAGAGGGGCAGGGCATGCAAAAATGTCCTGGGGTGCTGGGAAGAGGGGGAATGGAGCAGCTCCCCCAGGGCTGGCTGGGCACGCATGCCAACACTTCACCAATGCTAGTCTAGGAGAAATGACTTTTAGTTTCAAGCTAATTTCTGATCACTTTCAATACTGGGAAGGAAGGATCATCTGTGGCAATTCTAAAACCTATAGCCTATAACATATTAATTGATTAACCTAAGGTAATCTTTTGTACTGCTGAAAGTAAAAGAAGAAATACATATTAACAGTAGACACGACACTATTCAGAACAGCACCTGGAAGAAGGCTACAGTGACAACATATCTGATTACACACTAAATTTCAAAAGTATATACATAGTCCATAGCTGAGAAGTTATAAGCGTGGATAACTAAACAGTTAACTAGTTTCACTAATACTATTAATTGGAATATAGATAAAGTACAGCATGCATGTGCTAAATACTCTCTCTTTCTTCTTATCTTTCTCTACACACACACACACACACATATTTATATGTAAAATGTTGCCATTGAATGCTTTAGTTTCTTCTTGTCTTATTTTACCTCCTTTTATTGTGCTAACCTTTTGGTCTTCACTTGTGGATTAAGGGTAGCAACAATTTCTTATTTACTTTTATGGATTTTCTTCTGCATGTTTCTTTTTTGGTGTTGTCTCTAATTGGGCTATATAGTATCCCACTTTTCTACTGTGCACACTAGATTACATTATTTGTACAATCTTCTAATACTTTTCCAAGAGCATCAATAGTTTTCTCCAGGTGATTCTGCCATGATGGCATACAATTCCTGTCCTTAATAATAGTCCTAGATAGCGTCACCTTTACTCTTATGGTCCTTAACTGTGGCAATGATCCCAGCATATACAATTGTTGGGAGATCCTGAAATGTTCTTCTTCCCTCTGTCAAATTCTGTGGGGAAAAAGCATTTGTTCATGAAGGTTGTAGCAGATATAAGGTTTTTTGAGGAATGAATTTATTTTGGTATCGTTGATCTATTAGTTGAATTTGTGCTGTTGAATTCCAAGAGTTGTTTTTTTTTCAAATTCCATTCTGAGTACATACATCTCCTTTCAAAATCATTCAAAATACTGGCATCATTTTTGCCATTGTCACTTATTTTATTATTTGCTAGCGCTTTTAGAATTTATATTAAGTATAGTTTTTTAATACCTTCAATTTTTTTTCTTTTCTTTCTTTGGTTTTAAGTAAATCCTCAATTTCCTTCCTTATTTCATCTAATTTAAGGTTAAGGATTATTTTTTAAAAATAATTACCTGCAATGATCTTAAATATTTTGGTTTGTAAGTAGGAACTGATGATCTCATGGCCTAAAAAATTCCAAGTATCCCTCACTTACAATTGGTAAGATGTATCTAATTTTGTTATGATATAGTTGTGGTGTATAATAAAAGTATTCATTCCTTGTTTTAGTGGTTAGCACTTTCTATACCAAAGTATTTCCAGGTAGGTGAAGTTTTGGTATTCTGATTTCTGCCTGTGTATCTTCCTTATTATTATACTGAGCATCATAGCAGTTCTGAAGAGGCTGCACTGCAATTTTATGGAGCCTCATTTACTTCTTAGATTTATGGGACCTGATATATCACATGAGCCAGAATGTTTTCCAGGTCACTGATATCACCAGATCCCAAATGACCAGCCTTCCAGAGTTCCTTTAAGGCCTTCACAGATTGTCAAAGCCTCAGGGCACAGAGAATTCCTGATCTTTATTATCCTGGGTAGCATTCCTTTAATTGTCCCTCTCAGCCCCCCTACCCATGATATGGATGATGGGTCGGGCTTTGAGAGGTTTATTTATTATTGTCATCATTATCATCATTATTATATTACCATCATTTTTGCTAGTTCATGAGAGTATATAACTTTTACCTCCAAGGTGGAAAATTGTATTGGCATGTTTTGTTGAATGTAAACTTTGGGAAACCTATTCAGCACATAGACATGATAAACTTCAATGCTAATAGATTAATTTAGTAAAAATAGATCAATTGGTTTCATGGAGATGTAAACAAGTTTTTTTTTGGACTTTTAAGTCACAAAATTTAGATCAAAGAGATTTAAAGGGTCATAACTGTCAGTCATTTTCACAGATTCTGGATGTGATACTAGTCTAAATCATTAGTATAAAATATTATTATTTGAACTGAGGTTTTTTACATAAATCTCTCCCTTGAACTAGTTGCATAAAGTAAATTTCTAGTGTTAAAAGTATAAAGATTGATTTTATTTTGGGGTAGATTAGACTCCAAAAGTTTATTTAATTCAGCCTTTAGCAAATCCTTATGGGATTATAAAACCGTAGATCACAATCGGAAGAGACCATTATATACTTCCTCCTGTTTTATAGGAGAAGAAACTAACATGTTAAGTGACTTGTCCAAAGACATTCAGAGAGCGATTGATAAAGTCAAGATCTGAACCTAGACTTTCTTATTAGAAATCCAGCAATCTCTCTATTGTTCCACATTTGACTGTTTTATGCCTTTCTTTGTTTAACCAGCACTTAACATCGTACCTAACACATAGCAGTCACCTAACAAATGCTTATTGACAGACTGACCAGACTTCTTCCAAAGCATCCAGGCATACTGTAGAAAATTACTTCCTTAAAGTCCTGCTCATTTGGAGATTCTGCCATTTTCCTTAGTAATCTATAGTCCTTTATACTGCTAGGAGGTTCTTCCTTACATCTCACCTGAATCTCTCTTACTACAGCTTTAATTCATTTCTCAGAGCTTTATCCTTTATGTAGTTGGAGAATATGCTGTCACTAGCCCTTCTTATTACATGCTTTGAAATGCTTGGAAGTAACTATTAGGTTGTTTTCATTCCCCCAATTAATCCTAGTATCTTTAATCTTTCTTTGTGAGTTTCACTGTCTAATCCTTTAACCATCTGGATTATTCTTTTCTGGATCCTCTCTCTTCCCAATTCCTCAGGGACTCACATTAGGCTTAGACCACGCTCTAATGTCTTAGCTCAAATAAAATAAAAACTGGAATGACTATTTACAACGGACTTGAAGGCTCTGAGAAGTTCTGTTCCTTCATTGTCTTAGTCATGAATAAAGTCACACCAGCAATTTTCTTCTGAATAGTTTTGTCAATCAAAGATGTAATAGTCAGAGTAGATCCCCACTGCTTCCCTAAATGCAGCTGGACATGAGCCAGCAGAAGGGAGTAGACAAATTCCCCAATGTTGTTATAACTGGAATTATAGACCAAGGGCTGATTCAATTTTTTTAAAAAGAGATTTCTTTAGCTCTTGGCTGGCTTAAGGAAAACTGGACTGCATCTGGGTTGGGGAAATCCTTTTCATGATGACAATTTCACAATGTCCCGTTCTATAATTTCCACTAATTGCCACTTCAATGAAAGCCATATTGTATAGCTTTTACCCTGCTCTGTAGCCCGAAGCATGAACTGCCCCCAATTGCTATAGCACCCATCATAAGCAATATCACTGGGAGACCTTCCTTCCCCTGGGCCTGCTGAATTTATCTAGGCTATGGCAGTGGAAATCTGATTTTCACACTCGAGCAAGTTGGTGCCGGGCAATGAGAATTTAACCAGGGCCGATCCCTCAGTAGCACTAATGCTTTACAGTCCACCTGCACTACCTATTTTTTAGGGCAATGATAATTTAGATTTAATGGAAGATGGCTTTAAGCATTTCTCCTTTTTTCCCCAGTTGCCTGAATGTTTTGAAATGACCTAATAAGCTTTAAGGACTAGCTAACAATGTAATTTTGAGTACTCAGAGTCAGCCCTAGGCAAAATTGTGAAGTAGGTGAAATGTATTTTGGTGCTCCCCCCTTTTGGGGTGCTCCCTTTTCCTATATGTTACCATCTGTGTTGATCAGTGCCTACGTGTTGTTCTCTAACTTCCCAGACGTCCCCCACTATGGATCCCAGGCTCCTGACCTGCCTTCCTTTCTTCTACCTCTCCCTACTGTTTTATCAGTTCATCCCAACGATCATTTGTAGGTCATCAAAACTTATCTGCCCATGTCCCATTCCCTCCAGGAGGATGTTGAAGGGGTGATGAATAAATGATTAAAACATTTATTAAGTGCTTATAATGTGTCAGGCACAGTTCTGAGTGATGAGGATATAAATACAAATGTGAACCAGTCCTAGGCTTTAAGGAAGGCACATTCAAACAGTGGAAGATGATATTTATAGGAGATCAGTAGTCAGAGAGGAGGGAAAACCTTGGCAAGAAATTGGGACTAGAGGGTGAACCCTGGAGTCAGGAATTTCTGAATTTAACTCTTTTCTCTGACATGGCTATACAATGATGCATAAGGCACTTAATTTAATTTATTACTGTCCCAGTTAACTGTCTATGCCTATAACTATTCTAGCCTCATAGCTTATCTGCATTGATCAGTAAAGGGAGTGCACATGCTGGGAGTTCCCCACGCTGATGCCTTCACAATTCTGGACTCCACTCCTACCACCCTTTCCCTCCAGATGAGGGTTATCGTGAAGCTCAAAAGAGATGAAACATAGAAAGTACTTTATAACTGTTAATACCCTATCTAAATGCAAGTTCTCGTAATAAAAGCTGTCCCCTCCTACTAACAGTGGATATATTTACCATAAATATATATATTCCTGGTAAATGTGTCCTTTCCTTTTGCTGCATAAAACACATTAAACAGGCATTCATTTGCTTGGGCTTGCCCATAAGGACAGCCTTGACAGTGCTCAATGAAAGACCTAAGTCTAGTTGGCATACAGTGGATTACAGATGAAAACTTTTCCATGGAGAACCCAGTTCTGCCAGGCTGAGCTATTCTCCCTTACGAACTGCAATGTACTCTGGCTTGCTGTAATCATGTCTACGATAATATTTTTTAAGCAAAATGATCTGAAACAAAGCGGGAGAATAATGATGTCACTGTGGGCTCTGTTGGTAAATACAATTACCCAATTGTAAGCTCTAATCAATACACTGCAGTTCAAGAGTTCAGTGCTAGCATTGGCTGGGTGATGACTCAGCACAATGGCATCCCTGATGATGGATTTCAGGGTTTATTTGGACACGGGCATAAATAGTTGGAAACAGGAATCGCAGAGTGCAGATTTCAAACTGAATTGTGCCTGAGAGCCCATGGCAATTAAATGATGGGCATCCCATAATATTTGTTTTTTTGTTTGTTATTAAACCGTCCATAGCCATTTTTTCCTCTCATGTAGATTCCCAAACAAGTGGAATTTGAGTAATCATATGGAAGTCTATGATTGATTACCTGATAGATAAGAGTCTGGAAAGAGTAAGAGCATCACCTCTTTTCATGTTGACTGAAGGTGATTTGCACCCCTCTCTCCCTGCTTCCCTTCCATTCCCCAGGGCAGTAACCTAGCCTTGTGGCCCAAGAGAGGACAAAGGTGATACTATTACAAATAAAATAGTCATTGGCTCAGGTTTTTGATCTAAAGAATAGCTGGTAAGGTATCTCTCACTTGTAATCTCTAAAGCATGACTGATGGATAGACAATCATGCAAATGACTCCAGGCTTAATGGTCTGGGACTTATTAACGTTACTCTTTTGGATAATCCTTGCATCAAATTCAAAGAATTACTCCTTTTTTGAGGCTTGCCATGTCTAACAACTATAACATTTTGTGTAAGTCTGATGCTGTATGTTGTTTAGTTGTGTGTTTTTTCTTTTCAGTGGATTCATTCATCTCCCTGAGATTCCAGCACTACTTCCCTTGTTCTTATCATCTATTTTTCATTTCCTGAGCCTTTCCTCCAGGACTCCTCCTCTCTGATTATTCCCTAACAAGTTTCCTGTTCCCTCTTGCTCAGTCCTCTATTATCCATGGCATTTAATGGTTAAATATATATGAAATTCACAAGAACATCCCTTTTCTCATCCACAGTAGAAAAAGGGTACTGTAAAGTATGGGTTCATACAATACTTGCTTGTATGCTGTTTATAAATATGATCTTTGCTTCCGCCTCTTGAATTCTGACTGCAGAGCTTGGTCAAGACATTTGTATATCCATTGTAAGGTATGAAAATGATGCTTTCTGTGCTCTTCTGGCCAGTGGAGTCTTTGAGCCTTTCCTGGAACATGTAGGATTAATCACAGAAGAAAAATCTATGGGGCTTGCTTCGGAGGCACATATACTAAAATTGGATTGATACAGAAAAGATTATCATGGCCCCTGGGCAAGGATGACATGCAAATTTGTGAGGCATTTCATTAAAAAAAAGATAAAAATCTATAGACCATGAAGACTGGAATTTTATGGCATGAAAAATGATACCTTAGAAAAATATTATTTTAAAATATCTTCTATTTTATCCTCCTATAGGTGCTGCCTCTATACCGGTACCAGTGTTATTCCTTGAAATATCTTACAGTCTTAATAAGCATACACCTCTCCCCACAATAGCCAAAGACATGCTATTAAGCTTGTATCATTCATTGTTCTTTTTCTTTATTTGTAAAAAAGATGAACATTTCCATTTTGGTTGGAAAGTTGTTTTTATAGAATTATAGATATAGAGCAAGGAGAGACCTCTGAGTCCATCTAGTCTAATCCCCTGATCATATGGATGAGGAAACTAGGGATCAGTGAGACTACATGATTTGTCCATAATCACAGAGCTCCTAAGTATCAGAGATGAAATTTGAATTCAGAACTTCCCAATTCCAATTCAGCATGAAAACTTAAGAAGTATTTCCTGTTAAATTTTATAAAGAGATATTTATTTCATAGACAAAGCAGGGGCAGAAGTGCAAACATTAACCCTCAATACCTAGGTGTCACACTCTCCTCTCTACCCCTTTGATTTCAGGGTCAAAGTGGCTTTATTTAACATGCTTTCTATATATATCATTGGCTTTATCAAGTTCAAGTCCAAATATAACATATCTCCTGAATGATATAGCTATAGCTGGACTAAATCACTAAACTTGTTCCTCCTTGGCAACTTTTAAAAAACCTTACCTTATGTCTCAGAATCAATATTAAGTATCAGTTCTAAGACAGAAGAGAGGTAAGGGCTAGGCAACTGGGGTTAAGTGACTTGCCCAGGATCACACAGCTAGGAAGAACCCAGGTCCTTCTAGCTCCAGGTCTGATGCTCTACTCACTATGCTACCTAGCTGACTCTCCTTAGCAACTTTTAGAGAAGTCAAGTTTCACTGAGCCTCAAGTCAGGAAAACAAGTTCAAATCTTGTCTCAAACATTGACTAGTTGTGTGACCTTGAGCAAGTCATTTAACTTCTGTTTGTCTCAGTTTCTTCATTTATAAAATGGAGATAATAATAGCAACGACTTCCCATGGTTGTTGTGAGGATTAAATGAGATAATATTTGTAAAGGGATTAGCACAGTGCCTGGCATATAGTAGGTACTACATAAATGTCACTTCTTCCCTTCCTCAGTCTTTCCTCAGAGCATCAATGTGGGACTGGCTAGCTTAAAAACCCAACATGAATTCTGTTCTTGGATGTTTTTGTAACCCAATCTCTTGACCTTTCATTGTTTACAAGATCAAAGCTATTTCAGTATCTTTTACCTTAAACAGGAAAGATGAATACTGACACAAAACTGAGCCCCATATTTATGAATCACATGTGGGCCTTGGATAGAAAGGGTTCAAGGCTTCTCCCTTTACAGCATTGTTTTCTCCCACCCTACCATTGCCAGGCTGATGCCACAAGCACAGGGTATATATTCATAGGGCTAGCTTTGACCGACTAAGTCCTTTTGAATTCACTCCAGTTCTGTAGCAAGCTAGAAAGGCTTCTTTTCATCCCTTGGCTGGCAGACTGGAACCAGTTACAAAATGCCTACACATGCTTCAGATCTCTTCCAGGCCCTTCCAATTACAAGTTCTCATTCCTTTCCACAAACAGGTTCTTTAGTCTATTCCACATGGCAGGGGAGGGGGACAGGGATGGAAACCAGTCAAGCTAGTGCTCACTTATCAGCTCCCCACTATGCTCTTGACACAAAAGTCAGTGAATCCTTCTAGAAGGTCATAGGATAATCAATTTAGATCCATAAGAGATCCTTTCAAGTCTAGCCCTCTTATTTTTCAGATGAAGAAACTGAGACCCAGTGAAGGAGAATGATTTTCCCAGGATCACACAGTTAGCGAGTACCAAAGACAGATTTGAACCTAGATTTTCTTTCTTTTTAAAAAATTTATTTAGAATATTTTTTCCATGGTTCCATGATTCATGATTCTTCCCTCCCTCCCTCCTGGAGCTGTTTATAATTTCATTCTTTATATTTAAGTCATTTACCTATTTTGAATTTATCCTAGTATAGGGTGTGAGATGTTGATCTAAACCCAATTTTCCCCCATACTGTTTTCCAGTTTTCTAATTTTCCCACCAGTTTTTGTCAGATAATGAGTTCTTGTCCCAAAAGCTAGGGTTTATCGAACACTAACTTACTGAGGTAATTTACCCCAAGTCTATTCTACTGATCCTCCCTCTGTCTCATAGCCAGTACTGTATTGTTTTGATGAACACTGCTCTTAAACCTGGTATGGCTAGGCCCCCATCCTTCACATTTTTCCCCATTATTTCTCTTCCTATTCTTAATCTCTTGTTCTTCTAAGTGAACTTTGTCATATTTTTTCTAATTCTATAAAATTTTTTTGGTAGTCTGATAGGTATGGTACTGAATAAGTAGATTAATTTGGGTAGGATTGTCACTTTTATTATGTTAGCTCGTCCTACCCATGAGCAATTAATGTTTTTTCCAGTTATTTAGATCTAGTTTTAATTGTGTGAAAAGTATTTTGTAGTTGTGTTCATATAATTTGTGTGTTTGTCTTGGTAGATAAATTCCTAAATATTTTATATTGTCTAGAATTATTTGAACCTAGTTTTTCTAGACTCCAAATCAAGTGCTGCCTTATCCCTAACACAGAATTACCTCTTTCCACAGAAGGGAGAATTAGGAAGGCCACAATTCTAATTCTTGTTCTCTCATTAATCAAATGCATGCCTTTCAGAAGGCACTTAATCCAATTCCATAAGCATTTATTAGATGGCCACTGTCTAAAAGGTATTGCACTAAAGACAAACAAAGAGCTCTCTTTTGCTGGGAGAGGTGGTGTCTACAGCATGCACACAGGTTAATGTGGTTTAGTGCAATGAATGTAGAATTTGTAGTCAAGTCTGGGCTCTGCCATTTGTGGTATGAACTTGAGGAAATCACTTGACATCTCTGGACCAGAATTTCTATTCAATAAAATACAGAGTTGAACTAAATATCTTCTAAGGGCCTCTCCAGGTCTCAACCTGTGATTCTAAGCAAAAGAAAAGCAATTCGAGGAGGGTGAGAACTGCTGGAAGCTGGGGAAGATCAGGGAAGGCTTCAAGAAAGAAGTGGTACTCGAGCTGAGATAAAGAATTATTAGAAAGAGTATTAAGGAGAAGGTGGATTCCAGGTATGGGGACCCACTTGAATAATTGAACAAAGGCAGGAGACAAGATATTCAGGGAACAGCTGGTCATCTGATTTGACTGGAATGTAAAGTGCACAAAGAAGAGTAATGGGAAATAAATCTGGAAAGGTAAGTCTGAATCACATTATATAAGGCCTTTAAATGCCCTACAATTTTGTATTGGATCCCAGAGGCTCTTTCAGTACCCCAATTGCCTCATATGTAAAGTAAAGGGTTTGAATTTGAATGATTTTGAATTTTGTCTTTAAGGTACCTTTTAGCTATAAAATGTCAGAGATGCATGAAATACTGTACTGCCTTCTATTGGTAATTATCTTTTCATGTGCATATGTCTTATCTCTACAACCAGTCTGAAAATTCCTTGAAGGCAAGAACCTATCATATATATATATATATGTATATGTATATCTATATCTATATGTATATATGTATATATCTCTCTATCTTTTATATTTATCTTTCAACACCTGGCTTGGGTCCTGGTACTTAGCAAGCAGATGCTTAACAAATATTTACTAATTGTCACTTAAATAAACAGCAGAATCACTAGCATTCAAAGAATCCTACAGTTATTATTTTGACAGCTCCTTGCCCTTGCCCTTAGCCTCACAGATTCAAATAGGCTCTTTTAAGACATTATCTTGAACTCTAGTCTCAAAAAATGGAAAGGAGAAAATATTTCTTTTCCATGGCTGGAGGGGAAAGAATTGAGATGGCATTTCCAGGATCTTATTTCTGAGTTGGGTTGTTAGTCAGGATGCCAGATGCTGGCAGTAGGAGCTCTCTGTGGTTGAAGAGAGCAGGAGAAATGATACTTTAGTGGAAGCAAGGAATGATCTTGGATTTTTATAGGATCCATGTAAAGGCTTGGGCTTTGTAGCCAGGGTTCCTATCATTTTCCTTCTGCTTCCAATCTGAGGAGGAATTATCATGTACTCAATAGCCTTTATGCCCTGCTCACTTAGCTGTCTTTTTAATTTAATGTGTAGCTTTTTCATTAATTATAAAGGTTTGTGAGCCTGTATCCTTCAGGTTCCTGTGCTTTATGAAGCTAAATATCTAACCGTGTGTCCAAAGCTAGAGGGATACGAATCCAAATGCCAAAAAAAAAATCTAAGTAAATGAATGAATTATGCTATAATAAAAAAAATTGTAGGAAATTATGTCTGAATTAGTAGAGCTGAAGAAGTTAAAAAAAAAGAAATAAACTTCTAATGGTTGGTATTGTTTGGGCACCAACCTTTCCAGAGCCTCCATTAGGATACAGGCAGTGAGAGGAGGGTCCTTTATTCCAACACGCTGCCAGTCAGCTGTAAGACTTTCCCAATGTTTGGTCGGTGGATGGAAAATGCATTCTATTAGCGGGTGTGCTTTTTACTTTACAGATGAGGCATTAAAATTGATACCACTTTCCCCTTAATAAGAACAGAAAATGGCACAAAATCTGAATCTATTATCATGAGGAAGATAGTAACAAGGATTGGAAATGAAACAAACGTAATTTGTCCTCATTACAGCATTCGTATTTTGATCTTGTGGACTTCTTAGGGTCCGTTCCTCTCCCCCCTCCCTCCTTTCCCCCCTTCCCAGTGACTGCTCTCGCTGGATAATACAGTGATAAATTTTTTTTCTCTTTTGAAAGGGAGTCATTGAGACGACATCTTGTGTTGTCTGTGTGTATCTGTGGTGGCCCCCAAGTCCCTAAGTAGGTTGAGTTGAACAACTACCCAGTAGGTGAGAAAATGTACCGCTACTTACATAATGTGATTTTACATTAAATGACTACAGAAGAATTCTATATAGAGGCAAGAATAGGACGTATTTCTACCTGCTGACAGCTCTCTTTACAAAGTAGCGGTATTGGGCTTACATAGATTTTGAGTTACTCAGTATGTTGGTTTTAAGCAAAAAAGAAAGAGAACAAAAAAAATCCAAATCTTCCATCTCATCCCCCTCCCTAATCTTTACTGCAACCTTAATATACCTTTTTAGCCAATCAGAATCCTCGGATGGATGATATACTAAACAGGCAGGTGATGACATGCTTTTTGGGTACAATATATACAGTAGGCCATTAGTCTGCAAGCAACAGTTGTCAGTTTTGTTCCCATTTAGAGTAATTTTCTCACTAATATGGCATATTCTTAGGGGATAAAATGCATTTTCAAGCTAGATACCTCATAATAGTGAAGTTGGTTTAATGATCAGGTTTCAGGCAAGGGAGCGTAAAGCTGCTATCTGCCTGGGGTACCGAAGCCACCCATAATGAGAAGGGGGTATTTTAAAACATGTTAACATGAATAGAAAAAAAAACCCTCTTCCTTTTCCAGATTAATAATACTTATTTTATGGGAAACTTAGAAACAAATATTAGAGATAAGTAAGGGACTTGGAACCCTTTGGTTTAAAACCCTTATATTGGGCGGTGGGGGGGGGGGGAGTCCACCACATTTTTAGAGACGTTCAGAGATGGCAGAAAGGAAGAGTTTACTACAGATTACTGATGGCCAGTTCTCTACAAAAAAGCCTGTGTACTTAGGGCTGTGCACATCTGAAATTGCCAAATCTATTTCCCCTTATGTCTATACCTCAAAAATATTCAAATCAATTAAAAATGAATTCCCAAACTGCAAACTTGGATGTCAAGCCTAGCCTGTGGCCAATTTATATGGTTGAGTTATAACCCCCTGAAAAACAGCATTTTCTAATGGGGTTGCTGACAGAGCCCTAAGTACATCTGGGCGAGTCGAATGGCTATAATTAACTCTGCTCTAGACACCCCCCATTAATATTTTAAAGATTCTTAATTAAAATAATTACATTAGTTTATGAAAAATATCAAATACCTAAGAATTTTTTTATAGACCTCAAGTCTAAACATTTTCTCCTTTAGGATAGTCACTTGGGTGTACATTTTTTTTCTGCAGTCATCCCTCCATGCCTAATACCACCTCCAAGGGGAAGAAAAGATTTATTGCTTCAAATGGGACCTGTATCTCCTTTTACAATATATTTTTGATATTTGGTAGTGACATGTTACTGAATATTCTTGCTGTTTATATGGATTTAAAAATAATTTCTTTTTTCCTATTTTTTTCATTCATCTCAAGGACAATATTATACAGTTACTAGTACATGGTAGGTCCTCAACAACTGCTTTTTGGATGAATGGATCAGTGGTGTATCACTGTAATTCTCCTTTTATAAAAGTGGAGCATGATAAAGCTAAAGGAAGGAGAAGTATCTTTCAAGACTAACAAGAGGCAAGAGATTGTTCAGTGTAGAACTGAGTCTGGAATCCAGAGTCCTGCCTTCAAATCAATTCTTATTATCGATGTGACTTTGTGGGCTTTGGATGCTTCATGCATAAAGGGAGGGCTGGGTGACTAAATGATCTCTAAGACCCATTGCTAGCTAGAACTTGATTCCCTTTTAGCAGAAGACTATTTTGATAATTCATTAAGCAGCAAAAATAAGTAATCTTTTGCACTTAATTTACTATAATGGAAGAGTATCTTTCCAACTTGAAGGTTACACAGAAGACTGAAACATAGCAATGACCCAAAGAATACCCAAAGTATCTTTGCGGACTGTGAAGATACACTTCAATGATGGAGAAAGAATTATGACTTCATGGTGTTTTTACATACTTAGGCACATGATCATCTGCAATAAACTTTCTCACTATTATGAAGAGGCAGAAAATGGACCTAATCCTGTTGGTCAAAGTATTGGGTCTGAAGCACTATTAGAGTTGTTTCAGGTGCCTCTGGAGAACATGGCACATTGCCATGGACTCTGATAAGTTTGTATGTTGGGCCATTTATTTAGTAATTCTTTATTAAATCTACAAACTTTGAGACAATGGGCTTTTGGAGACACGAAGATGTACAAGGCACCTAATTGCCACTCAAGTAGTTTATAATCTAATCTTAGAAACAAACAACTTCTTGAAAATAAATAATAGGCTAATAGTGGATGTAGTGCTGACTAGAGTGTGGAATACCCAGCTTTTTCATTCATTCAACAAGTATTTATTAAGTACCTACTATATACTATGTGCTATATTAGGCATTAAGGATGCAAAGATAAACCAAAACAGGGGCTGACCTCAAGGGTCTCAAATTGTATTCAGGGGAAATATGAACACAGAAAAGCAAATACTGATGGGATCCATAGATTATGCTAACAGACCATGTTTCTCTCTATTGCTCTCAACATAGAACAAAATACAAAATATATACATAGTGATTTCCAAAGAGGAGTGATAAACAACTAGGGAATTAAAAATAGATATCATGTAGGAGAGGCAGTAAGCCATAATGGTTAGAGTACAAGAAATATGATTGTGTTCTATCTGAGTTTCAGTTTCCTCCTCTGAAAAAAGGAAGGTTGAACTAGTTGACCTCTAAAGTCCCTTCAAACTAAAACCCAAGATCCTTTGAGGTAGCAGTTGGCCTGAGCTTTGGAGGAAGTCAAGGAATTTAAGAGGAGAATATGAGGAAGGTGTGAATTCCGGTCATAGCTTCTGCAAAGGCAAGGAGACTCAATGTTGTGTCTGGGGAATAGCTAATAGGTCACAATGGACAGAAGGTAATGTGTTAAGGAGAGTAATGTTCTAGTAAGCCTAGAAAGTGGACTGAAGCCAAATTGTGAAGGACATCATTTTCTTCCTCCCACCACCTTTTTATGTAGAAAGACATGCCTCACATGCTCATTATTTTCTTCCCTGTGCTATTCCATTTTCCAAATTCCATTTGGTGTGGGGGTAGTAACTCTGGCTGTCACTTTACATGTAAACAGGTAGCTATTTCAGAGAGGAGCCATAAGAAATGCTGATGGCTAGAGGATGTTTTCTCCTCCTCCTCTCTGCCTATACCCACCAGCCATCTCTCTGGACAGTTTCCTCAGTGGACTTTGAGTTGTATCACTAGTGTTCTTGTTACCTCTTCCTTGCCAACTAGCTAGAGGATCTTTTGTATTTCTGTGAATAGATTTATACATATGTGTGTCTATACACACATGATAAAATATGCACATGGGTGCTCAAATATACATTGAAACATGCTGTACATACATGCATACACATGTAGACACACACTGATATATACAATACAACCACATATAGATGTATGTGTGTGTGTATATATATGACAGAGACAGAGAAAGGCAGAGACAGAGAGAGAAAGACAGAGACAGATAGACAGAGACCAGAGAGAGAGAGACACAGAGACAGACAGACAGAGACAGACAGAGATCAGAGACAGAGAAAAACAGGGTGGGGGAGAGAGAGAGAGAGAGAGAGAGAGAGAGAGAGAGAGAGAGAGAGAGAGAGAGAGAGAGAGAGAGAGAGAGAGAGAGAGTCTGGACTTAATTGCCTGCATCTATAGCCTGTATTAATGAGTTGCCTGAACAATCCAGAAGTGAGGTAACTTGCCTACAGTATATATCAAAAGTAGAAATGAACCCAGAATTTCCTTTTTTCATTTCCTTATTTGAAGGTTGTTCCTCCATCTACTCCATCAGGACTCCCCTCTTACGAAAAGTTGTGTCCATTGTTTGACACAGTCAACAGGGAGGCCTTAGAGCTCTCTTACAAAATAGTAATTTGTATGTATACCATTTCTCCTACTTGGTTATACTCTTCATGATTGGATGGAAAATAAGTGCTGAACTTGAAGTCAGGAGAAACCCTGGTTCAAATCCTGCCTCTGAAACAATTAAAGTTGGTACTTTGGTACTTTAAGTCATTTGGCTTCTCAATTTCCTCATATGTGTAAACACTTGTATTTTTCACCGCTAAGCGTAGAGGTATCTATATCTATAGATCCTCAAGCTCAGCTGCCAGCTACATTTCTTTTATAGCACTAATTTCAGTGCTATAAACATTTATAATTTATAAATAACATTTATAAATAAACATTTATTAATATATAATTATTATAGTCACTTACTAAGCACCTACTATGTGCCAGACACCATGCTAAGTGCTTTCACACACACACACACACACACACACACACACACACACACACACACACACACACACACACCCTTATCTTCATGATTCATGATAAGAGAGGACAGGTCATACTAAGCTTGTAGAGAGTCATAAGAAATGAGATTTAGCCCAGCCTGCTTGAGAATCGGGGCCCAGGGTTTTAATTCACCATCCAAAACAGGCGAGACCCCAAACTGGTGCTGCCATTGACTTATACTTGAATTCATTTCATCTTTATTTTATGACAACTGTACCTGAAAATCACCATGTCCAAAATATGACATGGATCACCTCTGAGCAGGCTCATCATTTGAATAATCAGCCATTTAGTGACATGTCTAGCCTAGTTTAATGACTGAATCTGTAAAAGTATGACCTCAAGCACTGGTTAACTTTTAAAATAGCTGTGCCCACTGCATGACACAGCCAACAGGAAGCCATTAGAGCTACAGCAATTACCATTTACATCCATTGACGAAGTCCCTATTTTATTTTAATCTGCTTAAGTGCATTTTCTGCACGAGGTTAAAATATAAATCCCTTCTCCTGAACAAGACTGGTTTTCTGGCTGACTTGAGAGCACAATTTACAGCTGATTTAATTTGTTCTTCACAAACATTCCTAATGACATTACCCCGGTGCATATACTGACTGCCTCCTCTTATTCCATTAACTCCCAAATCGGGTTTAAAGACCATATTGATGCTAGATGTTATTATGGGTGATTATCAAAACAACAGACAATGGGGCAAAGTGTTTACTAACTGGTTTATATATAATTTCTGTAATAACTACAACAGATGGTAATGCTACAAACAATAAATCAGGCTTTTCGCTGCTGAAATAAATTGGCAACCTGCAGCATAGAAATGGTGTATGTAACTGTATACAGATGCTTCAGTCATCAACTATATTGTTCATCTTATTAGGAAATGAGTCTGTTGCTACTATTTCAGGTAATCTCTCCATTTGCAATTACAAAAGTAGATTTTTCAATTAACATGGTTTTTAACTGCTAAACTGGTGTAAGTATATTTTTACCTTTAATTATTGATTGTTACAACATTCACTGGCAAAAAGGAAGATGTGTGTGTGTGTGTGTGTGTGTGTTTATGTGTGTATGTGTTGTTTGTCATAATTTATGGCCTCTTCTGCTCAAGTCATATTTCCATTATATGAGGATGTTTCCCTTCCCAAATATTCCCATATGGGCAAGGTCAAGATTCTTGGACATGAAGTAAGAGACTAATCGGCTAATCCAATGGCTACTGGGGATCTGAGTGCTAGGTGCTGTAACAGCCTCCTCAAAAATTACAATTAATGCCATTCATTACTGTCAGTAGTCTTTAGGCAAGACACAAATCTCCTTGCCCCAAGAGGAGATACCCTATGGCTTATTCCCTCAGTATTAGTTGTGCTTCTGAACAGCAAGAGATGAAAATGGACAGGAAACCATCTCTCTCAAAACATTTTAATGTTATCTCTTCCTATAGAAACAAAAAATAGAATCAAATCAAATGTGGTAAAACTTGGAATTGCTAAGTGGAAGGAATATGTGAAGTCTTGAGAAGAACTATGTTTAGTAACATTTCACATTATTCTTCCATGTGAATCCTACTACTTTTTTTTTTTACTGAATGATTGCCTTTGTTCTTGACATTCCCCTTTGCCTTGAATGCTACCCCCTGCTGCCCTCATTCCATCCCCATGACCCTCTTCCTTATTTGCCCAGATCCAACCATTTTTTAAGATTAAGCTCATAGGCTGCCTCCTCCATGAAGTCTTCTCTGCATTTAGCAATTTTAAATGAGTTGCTGATTTGCATTGGTGGAAGGGACTTCCAGACTGGTAATTTCCCATTCAGATGAAATTACAATTCATGACCTACCACCTTCTCTTCCTCCTCCTCCTCCCTCTTTTCCTGGAACAAGTTGGATTTGCCTAGTACTTTGAGAGGTTAGGTAATTTCCCCATTGACATGCACCCAGGATGTATCAGAGGTAGAACTTGAATCCAGAGCTTCCTGATTCCAAAGCCCATCTTTTAACATCTAAACCATGCTGCATACCACTTTTACCAATCTGTAGATCTATATCAAGATCAGGACTGCTAGACTTTGCACATAGTAGGTACTCAATACCCAATGAGATTTTCTTAGACCTTATCCTTCTTTACCTTTCTACAATTTTAACACTATTGACCATTCCTTTCCCCCAAATTTTCTTTCCTATCTGTATTTTTGGGATACTGCTTTCTTCTGGCTTGCCTCATATCCATTTGACCAATCCTTTTAACTTTTCTTGGCTGTATTATCTATGTCCCTTAAGTAGATTTAAATCCTAGACCTCTATTTTCCATCCTTTTCTTTCAATATATTTTATTGTCTGTCATTGTCTTTGATTTCATCAGAAGTCAAATATCATCTCTATTCAGATGATTCTCAGATCTTATATGGAGTGCTAATTCCTCTCCTGAGTTATAGTCATATCACACATTTAAGAGTATAGCATTCTGGCCTCAAATTCTTCTCTCTTCCTGGGTTGGGGATGGCTTGTTCACCCATCTGCCCTTACACTAGTAGGCTAGGGTAATTCCTTAGATAAAGGTGACCATGTGACTCAAGTCACTTTAAGGAACCCTAGAAGTAACTCTGGTGTGGGGGAAGACATTTATTTATTAGCTACTGAGACCTATTGGTATGGTTTCCATTTAAACTAATTTGCTAATATGATGCCATTAATTTTTAATTAAACAAAACACTAACAAAAGGCAAACCAATAGGAATCACAACATAACAATTTACCCATAAATCTGAGTTGTACTGTCCCAACAATGTACACTGTATATATGTGGGAGAGAGGGAACAGGCTTGGCAGAAATTTATCATTGAGGCACATGAATTGGGAAATCCATGTACCTGAGACGTTTCACAATTCGAGGCTGCAGATCTTGTGATCCATAGTCTCTTTAGTAAATGAGGCAATGTATGCCTATATTCCCTGGTGGCGGATAGCTTGAGTTCAGGAATTCTGAACTGTGATAGAGCTCTGTACTAAATCTAGTACCAGTATGCTGAGTCTGAAAGCAAGAGGTCACTACCAGGTAGGAAATGAAGCAGGTCAAAGATCCTGTACCGAGATCAAGACTTTGGATGGCTTTTGCATTTCCAGAATGGAAAATGAAGGGAAACATCAAAAGCCAGAAAACAGAGCAAGGGAGCCAATGAAGATGAGAAGCCAACAGAATAACTGACCCATTTTTACTGTCATCTACACCTTGAATAGAGCAGTCATTCACCTTTTCGCCACCAACCTAATTTCTCCAATAGGTACTCTTCCTAAAATGTAACATGGATTTTTCAAAAATAGAAGGAATTTCAGATGATATCAAGTCTAGGCCAGATCTATAAAGAAACCCCCTCTACAATATTCCTGCTTTAGTGGTCATTCAGCTCCACTTAGAGGTTGAATGACCATCTCCCCAACTAGATTATAGACTCCCTGGAAGCAGAAACCCTGATGATTCTGCACTTATTTCTGTTTCTGTAGGGACTCAAAGGTAGTAAGTGTTCAATGAATATTATTAGATTTGGTGTGACAAATGCACCATGAATATTATAGTCCATTTGGAATCAACATGGCTCAAGGGGTTCGGAAAACTTGTGTGCATTTTCTTTTTTTGTTTTTAAAAAATTTTTTTAAGCCCTTACATTCCATCTTGGAGTCAAAAATGTGTATTGGTTCCAAGGCAGAAGAGTGGTAAGGGTAGACAATGGGGGTCAAGTGACTTGCCCAGGGTCACACAGCTGGGAAGTGTCTGAGGTCAGATTTGAACCTAAAACCTCCCATCTCTAGGCCCGATTCTCAATCCCACTGAGCTACCTAGCTGTCCCCCTTGTGTGCATTTTCTAGGAATAACAACTTGAGCCTAAAGGTCTGACAGTTTGGGATTCAGATGTTTGGACACCTCTGTCAATCATACGAAGCAGAAAAAGAGCAAACACTTTCATCAGGGCTGTGGGAGCTCCCATGATCCTGTGCACGTAGAAGCTGGATGGTTCACTTGTAGGGCTGGGCTTTGCACCCTCTCTTCCCTCAGGCCCCAGAAGGGACAATAAGTGATAAAGCTCAACTGAATTATAGCCAGTCGCTTGCACTCCTATAATTAAGGTTGTGTCAGCATTTCCATTATAAACCTCTATTAAAAATTTAAGTTCAGATCCTAGTTTTGGTAGGGAATTTGATTAAGTTTTATGGCGATATAATAGCACATAGCAACTAGTAGGTGATATAAATCGGAAACTCCGGAGTCTGTGTAAGGTGTGTGAAATATAGGATGCCTTGTTTTTAATCAATATCATGAGAATGTTTTAAAACTCTGGAATGTAGGGCACACAGCTGGGATTGTTGTACACCCTGGCAGAGTGGGTGTAAAGATTTATTCTTGTTATTTTGAAGACTTGAGAAAGAGGAAGAAGAGGAACTTAGCCTGGGGGTTGCTCCCACTCAAGCCTGCTCCATTCTCTTCCCTCCCACTTAATCTTCCCCAGCAACCTTCTCCTCCAAGGTTCTAAGAAGCCAATAGAGGATCACACCACAGAGCTTTTTAGAAAGCAGCAATTAATTGTTCTCTCCCTGTAATTTTCTGCATGAGGATCTCTTTCTCACATTCCCTTTGCTCTTTCCCTCTGACCTCAGAGGTTGCCCTTCATCTCTCCAGTAGTGGGTCTTTCCTTGACCTGAACAATATGGTGCTGTGCATTTAGCTGGCCTGAGGAAAAAAATATTCTTGTCTTCAACTGTGGCTGCTTTAAGTTCTGCTGTAAAAAAAAGGAATGGGGGTAGAGATGTCCTTTTACCTTTGTTGTATCATACTTCGGCAGACTAATGAAACTTTTGGACTTTTCAGAATAATAATTTTAAATGTAGATAATCAATACACAGGATTACAAAGAAAAACAAATGTTGAAGTGAAGATGTATTTTTTTCTCATCTTAGTTCATTGATCCCCCTGAAATCTATCCATAGACCCCTTGGGAGGTGGTCCATGGATCCCAGGTAATGGTTTAGCAGTCTCACAACATGAAGATACAAGAAAAGAAGCATTTTCTAACAAGTAGCATTTAGGGGGTTCTCTTATGAAAAAATAATTTTATTATATATTGAGAAAAACTGAGTGGTCCTCCCTGGTTATCTTCACCCTGGAATCTCAATATTAATTCCATAGAATTATATCTTTAGGAGATCATGTATTATAGAGAATTAGAGCTAGAATATTTGAACTGGGAAGTCTCTTAAGAACATAGACTGTGAAAATTAAGAGGGACTTTAGAAGTCATCTAGTCTAAAAGTCATAAAGTTCTTCACTGTATTCTTGATGAGACCAAAGCCCAGAGGTGGGAAATGATTTATATTGTTGTTTTCAATAGAAAGATAGATAAAGAACTTATTAAAGGCTTACTATGCCAAATACTACTCAGCTTAGTGTTGGTGATGCTCCAGTGCTTTTCAAAGACGTTTCCTGATTCTCCATCACTTTTAAAAAATATATCCTATTTGTGATACATACTGCATTCTCTCTGTAGAATATAAACCCCCCAAAGGGCAGGAACTATCTCTCCCTGTTGTTATTTGTATTTTAGCACCAAGTATCATGCCTGGCACAGGTAGTTACTTAATAAATGCTTATAGATTGATAGATTGAGGTTGATGTAATATGTTTTCATTCAATGAATCCTCATTTTAAAAGATCATATCTGGCACATGATAGTTACTTAATAAATGCTTGTTGATTGATAACTTGAGGTTGATATCATGAATTTCTCTTGAATGAATCCTTATTTTTAAGGCTCACTGGAAGAGATAAAGTAGCTAACAGAAAGAAGAATTGCTTCATTATGATAATTCTATTTGAATTTTCAGTTGGTATTGGTTTTGACATAGCTATAATTCCCCCATCCTCCCTCAAAAATATATATTTCTTCCACCAAAGTCTTCTTCTGATAACACATCAGAGTGTGGAGATTATCAAAGGCTATGCCAGCAGAACACAAGTGAGCTCTGGCCATTCTTTTCAATCTGAGAGACTTTTGGGCCCAGATATAGACTCTATATATTTCTGTCATCTCTGTACCAGCTTAGACAAGCTCAGAGAGGCTTATCACTAAGCTGGCTATGATATGACGATTTTTTCAGCCCCAGTAACTCCCAAAGACCACTTTGCAAGCAGAGAAGAGTTGCAGTTGGTTTGAATGGAGGGAGATTATTCAATAATTAACAGATTATTGAAGTTTTTGGAGAACTGAAATAATAATGTGCCTTTGAATCTTTCATGCTAACTACATTGCTTTATGTTAGGGTATTATTCAAGGTATTGAGTGATAATACAGGTATAACCCAGTGGAATTGCTTTTCTGCTCTGGGGGGGAAGAGGGAAAAGGGGTGGGAGAGAACATGAATCATGTAACCACGGAAAAATATTTAAAAATAAATAATTAAATTGAAAAAATAAAGTGTTATTCATTTCAGAGCAGAGTACGTATCACATAACCTGACATTTGGCCCAGGGGAGAGGGAAGTGCCTAGCTTTGGCATGTTAATAATAATAAACATCACAATTCATATTTATGTAATACTTTCTTCTGTCAAAGCATTTCTGCGTCTTTTTATTTCATTAGATCCTCATAAACCTTGAGCAAGAGTAAGCATTACGTAGTCTATATTTCAGATAAGGAACCTAAAACCTAAAGAGATTAAATACCATGTCTAAAGTCTTAGGGCTAGCAAATGGCAAATCCAGGGGTCCTGACTCCAAATTTCAATGTTGAATATGTGGGCTTAGTCCTTCTTAAAGTAGATCTTCAGTGATCCCACACTGATAGGCTGGAAGCCCAGTTAGAAATTCAGTATACAAAACAAGAGATCCATTTCATTCTAGGGGGGACATGTTTCTTCTTATGTAGTTGGTTCTTTTGCTGCTTTTTCTTGCATAGCAAAATTAATCATGGAGCACAAAGAAAGACTCTTCTATGTTTTTAGTGCACTTCCAGAGCTAAGCTACTAGTAGGATTCACAAAATTATATCTCATCTATCTAGCCAATAAAACAAATATATTCTCAAGACTATGGAAAACTTTAATTAGAATTTTACAAAGGTGCTATTTGAGTTTTTTGTTAATTGCTTTTCCATATTTTCTCCCCCTGGGTTCCAAAGGTTTCAGACACACATTAAAGAACAAACCTAGTCCAATGTGACAACAGTGATAGATATGCTAATTTTTTCATTCACTCCACTTCACTTCTTTTATTCTTTCCAATTAAAGCAAATGCTACTGAAACTGTAATTAAGCTAGTGCCCAGCGCCCTGATTGCCTGCTGTTTTAATGAAACCCTATTGATTTTCTTTTTATTTCTAATGGCCACACATGGCGTTCCGTGGTAAAACACATAGACAGTACAATGTCCCAGCTAAACTTCATTTGGGTTTGGTGAATGGAAGACTTTATGAAAAAAGTCATCAAAAGAGAGGTCTGTATGGCTTCCCCCATGGATAGGAGATCTGTGCTGGAAAATTCTGAATTACCATAAAAAAATGGCCAAGTGATCGAAGTCACTTTCTATTCTAGTGATCATGCCATGAGGAACAGTATATTTGTTAAACACTAGCAGATTAGCCAAATGGGATATTGAAACCACAGGTTCTTAGTGGAATAGTGGAAATGTGTTAATTTGATGCTTATGGGAATGATCACAAATCTAGGTAGCAGTTTTGGAAAGAAAGAGACAGAAGAAAATCCTTTTATTTTCATTATAAAAAGACCCAATTCTCCCCCCAAAACACATACACAAAAGTCTTCTCTCTAAAATGGACAAAGCATCTTTCAGAAAGAATTTCCCTCCTTGGCTTCTGGCTAGATTTAAAAACTAAAACAAGGGAAGGGAAACCTTGAGTATTGGGAGCTTTAAAAACCTCATAGATGTTTGTTTGTATAAAAGTAATGCTTACACTCAAAATTATAAATCGACATAAACTCAACTGTTTTCTGTATTTGGTAACATAGGTTCTAATATGGAATATTGAAAAAACAGCTGAGTTTTAGGCAACACAGACAGCATAGTAGAAAGAAAAAATGGGCTTAACATCAGAAGATTTAGAACTTATATGTTGGTGGATTCAGTTTCCCTTCCTGGAAAAATTTTAGAATGCATTATTAATAGGACTGGCATGTGAATATTTAATGAGGAAAGCAGGGATCATTAATAGCCAACTTAGCTTCATCAAGAACAAATCCCAACAGATTAACCTTATTTCCTCCTCTGTAAAGGTTACACGTTTGGACAATCAATGTGATGATGTTGATATGGTGTGTTAAGATTTCAGTGCCATCTTTCTGAACAAGACAGAGAGGTTTGGGCCAGAAGAAAGTAGGTGGATTTGGAGCTGGTTGAATGAGGAAGGCC
Source organism: Gracilinanus agilis (assembly GCF_016433145.1). Classification (NCBI taxonomy): domain Eukaryota; kingdom Metazoa; phylum Chordata; class Mammalia; order Didelphimorphia; family Didelphidae; genus Gracilinanus; species Gracilinanus agilis. The sequence continues at coordinate 637,660,301 of NC_058131.1, forward strand.
AAAGAGCAGTTGCTAATTGGTTAATAGTGACTTGTAGGGAACTCTTTAGTGAAGTGCCCCAGGGATCTCTTCATGGTCTTCTGCTGTTGAATAATTTTATTTTCAATGACTTGAATAAAGGCATAGATGTTATGCTAATCCAATTTGTAAATGACAGGAAGCTAGGTGGAAAAGCTACTAAGTTTGATGACAGAAACAACATCCAAAAAGATCCTGAGAGGGCAGACTGAATGGTTTCTTCTAATAAGACAAAATTGAATAGGATAAATACAGTTCTACACTTTAGTTCAAATAATCAGCTTCAAAATAGTAGCATCTATATAGTGTTTTAAGTTTGTAAAACACTGTGCATATATATATACACTTATGTATATATATATTTGTATTATCTCATTTCATGGTCACAGTAATAAGTCTGTGAAGTGAGTACAGTTATTTCCATTTTATAGATGAAGATATGGAGGCTGAGAGAGGTTAAGGGGCAGCTAATTAGAGAGAGCCAAACCTGGAGACAGGAAGTCTAGGATTCAAATCTGATTTCAGATAATGCCTAGCTGTGTGACCCTGGGCATATCATTTAACCCCCATTGCCTTATTCTTCTTGCTTTTCTGCCTTGGAACTATTCCAAGGCAGAAGGTAAGGGCTCTTTTTTTTTTAAGTGAGAGGTAAAGTGACTTGCCTAGGGTTTACATAGCTAGGAAATGACTGAGGTAGGATTCATACTCAAATCTTCCTGAATCCTGGTCCAGAAGTCTATCTGTTATGCTACCTGACTTCAAAATAGAAAAGTTTAGATAGCTGCTCATGCAAAAAAATCTTGGAGTTGCAGTATATTGCAAAATCAAAATTTGACATGTAGGTCATGCAGAGATAGAGTGCTGGGTTTGAGTCAGGAGTGATTCAAATCCAGCCTCATTCAAATCTTCATTCAAATCCAGCCTCAAACACTGTATGGTCCTGGGCAATGAACTCAACCCTTGTCTGGTTCAGTTTCTTCACCTGGAAAATGGGTATAATAGGATCTACTTCCCAGGAGAGTACTTGTTCCCTCCCCTCTCCTCAAAGTGAATAAAAAATGTGATAGAGCAGCCAAATAAGGGAACATGATCTTAGGTTGCATAAAGAAAGGTTATGTCTATAATAAAAGAAGCAAAAAATCCCATTCTGCTCTGCAGCATCTGGACCACATCTAGATTATTGTGCTCAGTTCTTGATTCCTCATTTTATGAAAATATTAACAATCTGGATAGCATTTAAAGGATAACCAGGATGGGGAGCCCTGTATGAGGATTTGGTAAAGGAATTGGAAAACAGTTTAGCCTGAATAGAGTCAGTATTCAGAGGGACGTGATTGATGTGTCCCAGGATCCCAAGGATTATTAATCAATCAGTAAACATTTATTAAGCACCTATTATGTACTAGGTACTGTGGTATTTTGTAGAAGAGCAATTATGCTTGCTCTGCTTTGCTGCATAAGGCAGAATGAGGAAAACAGGGTGGATGTCACAGAGAAGTAGATTTAAGCATGAGATAAGGAGATGGTTTTTAACAATTAGACCTATCAAAAAAGTGGAAAAGGTTGCATTAAGAGTTCTTAGTTACCCCTCATTGGAGGTATTCAAGTCCAGCTTGAATAACCAATTGCCAGGAATGTTGTAGAGGAGACTCATGGTCAGATCCAGGGCACTGAGGTCCCTTCCAAAATTAAGATTCTATAAATCTGTTATGGGCAAACCTCCCCCGCCCCCAATCTGGTTTTCTAGGATCCATTAAGAACAGTTTAGATTAAGAAGTGCAGGTCTCACCATACTCTGTGTATGATACTTGATATCAAATCTCATCCAGAGTATTCTATTCAGTTCTTGGTGCTGTATTTAGGAAAAGACATTTACAAGTTGGAGTATCTCCAAGGAGGATGACTGGTTTGGTGAGTAGATGGGAGAACATTATCATTTAAAGACTGATTGAAGGAAATAAATGTTTAGCTTGGAAAATAAAAGTCTTGGAGGATATGATCTATAAATAGTTGAAAGGATGTCATATGGAAGAAGCCCTTTACTACAGAGGGCAGAATGAAGAGAAGTGTATTGACGCAGTCAGGAGGCAAATATATCTAACATCTCATATGTCTCGGAGGTTTTCCAGAAGAAGCCAAATGACCACTTTTTGGCAATGCTATAGAAAAGATCCTAAGTCAGATGTGGTTTAAATTAGATGGTCTTTTGAGTTCCTTATAAAGCTGAGATTTCTGTGATTCTTGAGATCTGGTATTTTTACTTTAACAGCTGAAGAGCTGAGGATTCACGGTAATGCTGATCAAGAAATGATTGCTTATTCTAGAATGTTTTCCTGTTACCAAACTATCCCCTAAGAGCCTCAGTTTTACTTGGACTGTTGCTTGATGTTTCCTATTTCCATGACATACCATGCTAGAAGAAAGGATTCATGATGTGTAAATTTGAAGTTACTAAATAATCTGTAAACATTTGGTCTCTTTCATTTCCCTATTCCCAACTATACCGCATTTCTGTATACTGTATGGGCCGTGCAGAGAGAACTAGTACCTCTGGTGTGAGGGCTAACTGTGCCTTTTTCCAAAAAGAACTGTTTGTCCACCTTTGGTGTTTATCCATACTCTGGCAAAACTGTCTTAGCAGATGGGTTAAACCAGATTGAGGGTAAATGAAAAGCCTTTCAGTGACTTAGGGGGATGTCCACTCCAAGCATATGAAGATGTCCCCTCATGGAATGGGCAAATGAGAACTATTTGTTCCAATAGCCAAAAAGGCAGCTGTGGAGCACTTAGAGCTTGGTCAGACATCAGATTATCCACTACATCCTGGTAATAACTAGTCATCTTGACTTTTGTCTTCCCACTGGACTTCAAGACTCTGGAAGGGAGTGAGCCTAACAACTTTGTACAACTCTACTTCACTTAAATCTAATTCAAAAACAAGTCAAGACATCATCTCATGATGTCATGGTCCCTTGAAATGAAGGATGAACAACAACCATATTTCTCTTCCTTGCTCCCACATTCACAATGACATCATTGGGCATTAAAGTAAAGTCTGGGCAGACTCAAGTTGTAAGATATTGTCTGTTTCTTCAGAGAATTTCTTTACTTGATTCTTCACCTTCTACAGAAGATATTGGTACATAAGCTGCAATTATTAGAAGGTGGTCTGTTGGCATGATTTAATTTCAAGAACTGAAAAATGAGATGATCAAGTGCCTGAAATGATAGTTCCTGTTGTCTGTGTAAATATGCTGAAAACAATTTCATTAAGTTGCTTGCTTCTCCAAGAACTTGAGTTGTTTGACCATTATAATTTCTTTATGTGGTCTGTTTTATTTCTCATGAGAATGCTAAGTGTGGATTCAGTTCAGTTCCTCCAGTCATGTGCCAACTGGATGGTTATAAATTCTAACAAATACATTTATAGAATTTAAAAAGAGTGTGATCATTATTACCTTTTCACTCCACTCTTACTTCCTTTTTCCACCACTCAGCCACAATCAGTACAAAAAAATGTGAAAGTGTCACATAGATTCAAGGGCTATTTTGCATTTCATAATTTTATTTTATGGGTTGTTTTGGCTCCCCAAAAGTCACCTGGTAGCCAAACTTCAATGACTAACCTCTTTTAACTTAACATAGCTGGCCTGTGTATGACAGACAAAATAATCTATCCTTGGGTTTGATGTTGAAGCCATTCTAACTTGATAGAAGCTTCCAGAGCTATCAAGAACTCAGTGCTCCTTTCCATTCCACTTCTTCCTACTTTAAATATCTCTTCTTTCTCATCCATCTTTTACACAATTGCCAAAGTGATTTTCCTTAAGTGAAGAATTGCCCATATTTCTTCCTTGCTCAATATAATCCAATGGTCCCCTATTGTCTCTAGAATAAATTATAAATTCCTCTTTGGATTTTAAAAATCTTCACAGTTTGACCCCAACCTCTCTTTCCAGCTAGACATTATTCCCCTTTCTGCACCCTCCAGTCCAGTCAAACAGGCCTTCTATCTGTTCCTTAGTCATATTATTCTATGTTCTATCTCTATCTGTATCTTTGTGTCAGTCATTCCCCCTGCCTGAAATGCTTTCCCTCCTCACTTTGGCCTCATGGTATCCCTCACTTCAATCAAGGCTCAGCTAGAATGCCACCTTCTTCATGAATCCTTCCCTGATTCCCCAAATTGCTTGTGCCTTCCCAACCTAAATACTTAATATTTAGCTACCTTGCATTTATTAATATTTATTCTGTATGTATTTACATCTCCACAGTTCTGAGAGAAAGTAAGCTCTTGAAGAGTAGCAGTCATTTCATATTTTGTCATCATATCCTTAGTAGCTTAGCTCTATGCCTGCTACAGTGTAGGCATTTTAATAAATGTTTGTTGGTTGAAGTCAGGGTGTCATCAGAATAAGTTATGAATATAAAAACATAAATAATGATTGAAGGCAGATAATGTCAAATATCAAATAAGTGCCACAGATAAGGTCCATTTTGAACTTCAAGGAGAAGATGATCATTTGTGGAGCTGTTGGGCAAAAAACCCATAGAAGGAATGAGATTTAAACTGGCTTTTAGAACCATAGAATGCTAAAGTTGACCCCAAAGATTAGTTAGTACAGCATCTTGACTAGATAGATGAATTCCCTGTAAAAATGGTCATCCTTGATGCAGAGCGAAAGGAGCAGAACCAGGAGAACCTTATAAATAGAGAGAGATACACTGTGGTACAATTGATTGTAATGGACTTCTCCACTAGCAGCAATGCAATGATCCAAAACATTTCTGAGGGACTTAGGAGAAAGAACACTATCCACATCCAGAGAAAGAACTGTGGGAGAAGAAATACAGAAGAAAAACAACTCCTTGACAACATGGGTTGATGAGGGTATGATTGGGGATGTAGACTCTAAATGATCACCCTAGTGCAAATATCAATAATATGGAAATAGATCATGATTAAGGACACATATAAAACCCAGTGGAATTGTGTGTTGGCTATGGGAGGGACGTGGGAGGAGGAGAGGGAAAGTATGAATCATGTAACCATGGAAAATTTTTCATAATTAATCAATAAAATAAAAATAAATTTTAAAATATTGTCATCCTTGAAAAATGGTTACTCAGACTCTGAACATTTCCAGTGACTGGGAAGTCACAATGAAGCAACTCATTCCATTTTATGAAAGTACATTTGATTGTTAAGTTCTTCCTTATATTGAGCTTAAACTGGCCTTACAAAAGTTTAGCCTTCTATTCGTTGGTCATTAATTTTCTGGTGGCATCTTTCTCAAGAGAACAGTCTGAACGCTGGTTCTCCTGCATATGTTCCAGTAGCTATTCCTTCCTGTTTAGATCTTCAGTAACACCAGCTTATATTCTCTTACCCACTATGTGCTCACTACTTTTTGTATGAGTACAGAATTCATGTTTCTCAGTCCTATACATTTCATGGGGTTATGAAACTTTTAAAAATAAATAGCTACTTCTTCCTACTGAAGAATATGGATTACTAGGGCTTTGTAGACTGGAATTGTGTTCAATCTAAATCTGAATTCAGGAATATTCAGTATTTATTATCATCCAGTGGTTCAAGTTCTTGTCTCTTGAGCAAAGCAATCTGTCTGCTGAATGATAAATTTTCAAATATCTGATAATGATCCTGTCCACCCTTAAGTATTCTCTTCTCCAGGCTAAACCACCTCCTTTATTTCAACTGATCTTCATATGAGATGATTTTGAGTCCCTGTTCTAGGCTCATCCCGTTGGACCAGCTTGACATTTTTTCTTTTAATATATGATATCTAGAAATGAACACAACACTCCAGATGTGATCTAACTAGCCCTGAAAGAAGGGAGGGACTCCAATAAGTAGAATAGAAAGAAAAGAGCAGGAAATTCCAAAGAGACAGAATGTAGCCCAAGGCCTAGAGTAAGAGATGGGTCCAATGGATTTGGGGAGTGTGGCCATGCTATGTTGGAGGATTCTCATAATAGGAAATAAGGTTGGAGAGAGAGAAAGAGGTTGGATTTATAAAGCAACTAATGGCTTGGACTTAGCCTAAACATTGTTCTGTACAAACAAACTACATTACCTGGGGACTCAGCCTCTAGAATTCTGTAATCTAGCTCAGTCCTCTATGGTATCTTCAAGTTCTAAATCTATGAAAACAAACATAGATGCACATATTAAGGAGATATTGAAATCTAGATGGTAGAGACATAAAGAACTTGATAAAACTCTTTACTCTGTTCTGGAGCTGTAGCTAAAAAATATGTTTGTTCTCTAGATTGCTCATATTAGTCTTTTTCCTAAGTTACCAGGATGAACTCAGAATCAGAATCAAGAGAATATTATAGTTTTCATATTTTGTGCTATTGGGTTTTTATGATCAATTGTATATCTTTTCTTAAGAACAGTTCACATTTATAGCAATTTCACAATTTAAAAGATACTTTTCTTATAACCTATAACTGACAGTCTTATTTTCACAAGTTTATGGAAATGAATCTATTGTTCTCTTATTAAGGGGCAGATAGCAGTAAGAACCAGAGCCAAGACTCAGGCTCAAGTCTTCTTGCTCAAAACCAGTGTTTGTTCTACTCTATCATTCTTTCTCTCTTTATAGATGACAGAGATTCTGAAATCTTCACCTCTCCACTGGCAGGTTAGATAAGTATATTAACCTGTCTGGGTGCCAACTAGGTGCATAATCACAGGATAATAGACTCAGAACTGGAAAGAGGCATTAGAAACTATCTAGTCCAGTAATGTCAAACTCAAATAGACATTGGGCTACTGAACCAAACATAAAAATCATGGACAGTCTTATAATGACTTAGAAAGTAACATATTAACATTATCTATTATCTATTTCATTTTTTAATTTTATTAATTTTTCCCAATTACATTTTTAAAAAAAAATTTTTTTTAAACCCTTGTACTTCGGTGTATTGTCCCATAGGTGGAAGAGTGGTAAGGGTGGGCAATGGGGATCAAGTGACTTGCCCAGGGTCACACAGCTGGGAAGTGGCTGAGGCTGGGTTTGAACCTAGGACCTCCTGTGTCTAGGCCTGACTCTCACTCCACTGAGCTACCCAGCTGCCCCCCCCCCCATTACATTTTAATCTGGTTTTGATCATACTCAGGAATTTTGTGGCCTTTAGGCCTGTGGTCGCATGTGCTTAACACTTCTGTTTTGTCCAATCTCTTCATCTTATGGATGAGAGGGTAAGAGATTTGCCTATTGCCATATTACGTGCAGGTAATTGACCCCATTAAAATTTGTGGTATGTAATGTAATTATTTTTTCAAATAAACTGAGCAGTTTAATTCTTGCCTCTGAATTTTCAGAGTACTTGAAGCAGCCTTTGCTATTACCAAATTTATTGATGAAACTTACTAGTCTCCATGCATTTAAAAGTCATCAGAAAGGAGCAACTAGGTGACTCAGTGGATGAAGAGCCAGGTCCAGAGACGGGAGGACCTGGGGTCAAATGTGGTCTCAGATACTTCCTAGCTATGTGATGCTGGGCAACCCAATTGCCTATCTCTTACCACTCTTCTGCATTGGAACCAATACTTAGTATTGATTCAAGACAGAAGGTAAGAGTTAAAAAAACACTCAGCATAGTGCCCAGCACATAGTAAGCACTATCTAAAGGCTACCTATTATTATTATTTTTTATCATTATAAATCACAAATATTTAATGGGATTGTGAAGTTTTTAAAATAAATGACGGCTTCACAGTAGGGATGAGCAAGGACTTTGTAGATTAGAATTTTACCTCTGGCCTAAATATGAATTCAGGATTTAAAGATTTTGAAAGTGATTCAGATTTTGAAACATCTAATCCAAGTTAAACTAATAAGTGTTTATTAACTCTGTACTGTGTGCCAGACACTGTGTAAATCACTGATGATAGAGAAAACAGTTCTGGACCTCAAGGATTGTACACTTTATTAGAACGACACACTGTATCAGTAAATAAGTAAGATCACTAATTGATAGAGGTTGAATGTAGACCAAAACATACCGTATTTAAATTCCTTCCTTCCTTCCTTCCCTCCTTCCTTCCTTCCTTCCTTCCTTCCTTCCTTCCTTCCTTCCTTCCTTCCTTCCTTCCTTCCTTCTTTCCTTCCTTCCTTCCTTC
>NC_058131.1:637668815-637777691 GCF_016433145.1 Gracilinanus agilis
TTCCCCTTCTTTTCCTTCTCCTCCTTTATCTCCTCTTTCTCCTTCTCCTCCTCCTCCTCTTCCCCCTCCCCATCTTTCTCCTCCTCCTCCTCCTCCTCTTTCTCTTGCTCCTCCTCCTCCTCCTTCTCTGCCTCCTCCTTCTCCTCCTCTTTCTCCCCTCTTTTCCTTCACCTTTTTTTGAGATCTCATCCACAAAATGACTAACATGAAAAATCTATGTCAAATTTCTTACCATTTCAAGGAAGGAGGATGGGTGGTGGGAGGGAGGGCAAGAAGTAGGGAGAGAATTTGAAACTCATTTTAAAAAAAGAATGTTAAATTGTTTTTACATGTATTTGGGAGAAAATGAAATATTATTTAAAAGAAAAGTCTTTAAAATAATTTGAATGGAAAAATTTTAGCTGCTTGAGGTCAGTAACTATGTGTTATTTATCTTGGTACCTACTGGTGCCTAGCACATAGTATGCATTTAATACATGTTTATGGAATTAACAGACAAGAATCCCTTAGAAAAGACAACCTCTTTATATCTGAACTGTTTCTAGGATTGGAAACTATCTATGTTCAACATTAGTGTCTACATAAACCCCAGAAAGAAACATTTAGCTTGAGATCAAGAGTAAAACCACAAAGACATAAACTAAATTTGATCAAAGATCATTTGGATCCCCCCTTCACTTCTTTCTATTTATGCTTTTCTCAGATCTAAAAATGGTTACCTTTACCAGAGTTCCTTCATTTGTTAAAATGGTGATAATACTAGATAGTTCCAGCTGCTGCACAGGGAACTTTCCATTTACCCCCTTCTTTGGACACTGAAAGCTTAAATAAACCCTTTAACATTGACTTGATTGGCTTTGTCTTAACCATCTCATCTTCAGTTATTAAGAAATCCTCACTACTGACACACAGCAAAAAACCCCATTATTAAAGATGATGCTAATTAACAAGGGGAATGAAAATCAGCTATTAAGGACCTCATATGGTCAGGCTAGCATTCCTAGTTAAAAACAAAGTATTCAGGTAAGATAGTTGGTTAATCAAAAACATTCCACATGGATATTGTGAAGTCAACAACCTTGGATTCTTTATTTTGGTGTGTGGTACCCAGAATAATACATTAAACACATTTAGATGGATACGTATTCATACATTTTTGGTCTTACCTCTGCATCCTCTAGCTGTCCATGTATTCTCATCATTTGGGATTCTTTCCTTAGGTTCTCCTTAGAGAATCTTTCCAGCATAGTAGGTACTTGATAGGTTTGTTGAGTGAATAAGTGAGTGAATGAATGGTGACTTTCCAGACTACACTAAAAAGGCTACGCTAATTCCGATCCTATACTTCTTTTTCATTGATTTTCAGTCTCAAAGTTTATTATCCAATTGTCTTCTTTGTATGTATTAGTCTTGTGTCCCCCAATTAATTTTTGGACTCCTCAAAAATAGAAATTATAACCTTTGTTTCTTTTGCATATTCCCCAGGGTCCAGCCCAGGGTCAAACATATAGTAGGTGCTTAATCAAATGAATAAATGCTCATTATTTTTAACATAAGGTTTCATACTAAATGCTCAATTCAACATATCTTAATTGAGTGCTTATGTTCAAGGCACTGTGCTAGGCACTGGGGATTGAGAAACCAAACTAAAAAAAAATCCCTATGCTTAAGGAGTTTATATTCTACTACGAGGAGGTAACATTTATGCAAGAAATATAAATATATGCAAAGAGATACAGTCATTGCAAGAGGAAAAAAAGTCTTAATAATTAGGGAATTGACCTGGAAAAACCTCATATATTAACTGGTATGTGAGCTATGCTTGGAAGAGGCTAGACATTCTGAGAAGCAGAGTATATTACAGCTGTGGGTGACAAAGGGCCAGAACCAGGAGACGAAGTTATCTTGATTATAAGTAAAATTTCTTTTACAGAAATTCAGACTTGCACGATTGAAAAAATAGAGTATTGATTTTCTTTGGCAGCACCTAGGGCATTAAATTTAAGGAATTTTTAGGTAGTATACACCATTTTACAGTGTGATGCATACTGTCAAAAATGTGTTATGACAGTCCAGCTCCATTGTAAGAGCTGACGTTTTTGTAGCACTTCACAAATTCCATCTTATCTGGCCCACACAACAACCTTTGAGGTAAGTAGTATAGTTATCCCCATTTTATGGAAGAGAGAAGTGAGGCACAGAGATGATAAGAAACATTATACAAAGCATTCAGATAATAGGTGACAGAGTCATTAATCAACCCCCCCCCCCAGTCTTCTGACTCCCAAATTTTGAATTTTTATTCTAGACCATAGTTCAGATAGAGGGGTTGCCACGGAGTCGAGCATTGGAGGGGAAGCATGGAAAACTAGAAGCATAATAGAATATTGGATGGAGTAATAGACTTTGAGTCATGAAAACCTAGGTTCAAGTCTTTCTTTTGCCATCTACTAGTTCTCTGACTATAGGTAAGACACTTAATTTCTGAGCCTCAGTTTCCTGATCTGTAAAATGGAAATAATGCTATCTATAGTATTCAATTAAAGGATTTTTAAAATGATGTTCAAATAAAATAAAAAAAACATTTTATAACCTTTAAGATTCCGTAAAATATCACTGGTTTTCATTATTAATATTATTCTGTCCTTTTCCATTGAGTTGGTAAAGGAATTTGGGCAAAGCTCCTAAATTCTAAGATCATTTATTTCACTTCCTTCCCATTCCCCTTCTACCTGTGCAGCACCACGGTAGACACGTAGTAGGGCTTTAAGAAATTCTCATTGAATTGAATAACCATGAGAAAACCCAATCAACCTGCAGAAATAAACAAGTAATTAAAGGAACTATTCCTGTCAGATTGCCAAGTGTACAATCGACAGTCTCAGGACAAGACTGAATGGAATTGGAGATTAAATTTTTCCAATATCAGCCTCTTCAGACGAGAATAGATTCACCAGAGATAGGGAAAACCAGAAATACTGCTGTCTCTGCTATTGGGGTTCATCAGAAGCTGTAGACATACCCTTCATCTCGAAAGTTCTTGCCTGGCACCATTTCTGAGGACTCCATTCTCTGGAAAAGAAAAAAAAAGAATTAGAGAATAATTTAAACAGTAAGGGCAACTTCTCTTAAACCTGCCATTTCTTGTGTAAACACACAAGAAACAATGTGGTCTTTCGGATGACCCCAATATAGTCGAGAATTTTAGGTAGTTTGCCAGCTAAGTACATGTGAAATCGAATAAGCATGGCCCTTTTTGTTAGCCTTTCTCTGGGAATGAGTTTGCTTTCTACATAGGTAACAGAAAATCCTGTGACATATTCGTTCAGCCTTTATTTTACATTTATTGGAGCCTTTCCCATCACATCTATAGGAATGAGGCTTAGCTGAGCCCCCCATAGGACTATAAGTCTACCTCTGAGAGACAGGGAAATTAAGTGTTTGTTTTTTTCTAATTGATTTAAAAAACAGCATACTCTTTCAACAGAGAGCAGGGATCCTTTTCATGGGTGTTAGCAATGATACTTTCACTCATTAGGACTGGGGAAATAACAAATAAACCCAAGCCAAGGAATATCAGGCACCTTGGAAAAGGGACACCATCACGCCACTGTTCAGCTCTGTCAACTGTCAAGTTAATTAGGATGAAATTAAAAACACATTTTCCAAGATGTTTCACAGCCCAACCAGTTAAATAGAGATTTTAACAAAATTGAAAGCATATTATACCGAGATTTGTGGTTTCCAGCCCAGTGAGTGAGTGCTGGAAAGTGTGATAAAATAACAAAATTGCTGCCTAATAATCTATAGAATAATATTGTCAACTAATGGATGATAATAAAATAAAAGCTGTTATTAGGGTAAAACATTATAACAAAAAATCCAACTTTTATTTGCAGCGCCTCCCCCTTAATGGTTTCTAGCATTTTGAAAGGTAATTTAAACAAGTACATTGTGTCCTTATTGAAACTGTTTCATCTCGCTAGCTTCTGAAAATGGCTTTAACATCTCTCTGAACAAAAGCGCCTCTAATAAGACAACAAAAAGCCCACAAAAGCACTGGCCGGCATCATTGCATCAAGGCAACGACGGACGGCAGCCTGCAAATGCTGTTTCTTTTTTCTTGCATGTAATTAGATGAATTAAAAGGACAAAGTGGTTAATGTAACTGTTGTCCGGGGCCCCCCGGCTCTTTTCATTCTGTCCATTTTAGACAAGAGCCCATGGCTTTTTGCTTCAGCAATGCAGGGAAGAATGTTGGCAGTAAGTAAAATTAACAAGCTTAATCTGTGAGGAATCTGCTCTGAGTCATAGATGAAATGTATCTCGAGCAACGAAAGGCTAGTCATTCCTGCTCTCCTTTTATATGCCTAATAAAACTTACAATAAATTAACTGCATTTTAGTTTTCAGCCCTGGCTCTATTAATCAGGGCTGAGACATATAGTCAAGTTACAATAGGAAGACCTCAACTGGTACATTTCAGCTAGGCAATTAGGGCCCATTGGTCCAGCTCTAATTAGTCCTCAGATGTTGATATTTCAAGTACTGTTTTATGATCAGATTTCATTTCTTTGGAACCTCTTAAGTAACTGGCTAGTGAGAAGGGTGGTAGATATTATCAGTCCAGGTCACTAGAGTCACCCGATGGTTTGGCATCAGGAAAAGTTTGATACTAGGAGAGGAAAATCTCCCCTACTCAAATTGGTTGGCTTAAGATACCCCATCAAATAGATAGTTCAGCTGCTGGGAGGGCTCCCTCAATACCCTCCGTTGGGAACTACCTCGGTTTTCTATAGTTTTATAAAATTTCAGCCAAGAGGCCAGTCTCCCATCTCCTCCCCGATTTCCAAGATCTTGCTAAAGGTTTCTGAGAAATTCCAAGGCAAGAAGGCAAGGGGTGGAGAAAAGCTCCCAGTCCTCCATTTTCCTTTCCTGGCCAAAACCGAGCTCCGAATTGCAACTTTGAACAATCCATGGTCTGTTGGTAAAATATAACTTTGTTTCATTATGAAAAAAATTAGAAAATTAAATTCATTATATTCAATTACTAAATGATTCATTTGGCTGCTTAATGAAGCTGCACATTATGCTAACAAGATAAAGATGAAGAATAACATTTGATGAGTGACTGCAGGCATTCTGTGTACTGAAGGTTCAGAGAGACACAGCTCAAGAGCTGCTTATGTTTTTTGTTGATGGCAAGAAGGAAAGCTAAGGCCAACTCAGTACAGATGAAGAAGATACCAATGAGAAAGGAACATGTCTGCCTTCTTAGGATACTTAGAACAAAATTACTTGCTAAACCTCCCTTCCTCTTCTAATATCTCCACCCCTTCCTCCTCTTCTTCCTCATCTGCTTTTTTCCTCTTTTTCTTCTTCCTCTTCTTCATCATCATCACCTTCTCCTGCTCCTCCTCCTCCCCCTCCTCCTCTTCCTCTTCTCTCCTCTCCATAACAGGGTGAGGTGAAGGAGCAACTGACTCTTATAAGCAGATCTAAGAAGCTAGTCAATTAGCATAGATGAGTCTATCAACAGAATTATGGCCAGGGATGCCCTGGAAGAACAGGTAGAGAATACAGTAGGGTAGTAGAGCAGGTCATCTAACTCTGTTTCTACTAATTTCCCTTTCCATGATTCTTGGCAAAATTATGTCCCTAAAAATCCATCTCAGGTCACTATCATAAAGTTTTATTCTCAGTTTTCTCTACTAAAATAGAGAAAAGTGATTAAGAATTCTACTGGACTCCAGTCCTCACTAACCAACTGTATTACCATAGACAAATCCTTCAACTATCTTGAGCTCAGTTTCTTCATCTGTAAAATGAGGGGATTGGAATTAATGATCTCTAAGCTTTATCAATCTGAAGGCTTTAGGAATCAATATAGGTATTTCTATTAAATCCCATGCTGGGTTGCAAATTAATTCCATATTCTCTGAAAACATGTCTTTTGGGGCAAGGGCAGCTACAGTGGATAGAGAGCTGGACCTGGAGTCAAGAAGACCTGAATTCAAATCCAGACTTAGATGCTTACTACCTATGTGACCCTGGACAAATCACTTAATTTCTTAGTCTCAGTTTCCTCATCTATAAAATGGAAATAACAATAGCACCTACCTCCCATGGTTTTTGAGGAAATCACATGAAATAATCATTATAAAGGGTTTAGGAAAATGTCTGGCACATAGCTATAGAAATGTTAGCTATAATAATAATAATAAGAGACAGAGTTTTAGAGTACATGATGCAAATACATTTATTAAGTACTTCCTATGGGCACTTAAATAAATCAATAAACATTTGCTAAGTGCTAATTATGTGCCAAGAACTGTGTTAAATGTTGTGTGTTTTGTTAAACATTGGGGATACACCCAAAGAGTTAATAAAAAAAGAGGAAAAGACCTACTTGTACAAAAATATACAACTCTTTGTGTGGTGGCAAAGAATTGGAAATTGAGAGGATGTCCATCAATTGGGGAATGGCTAAAGTAATTGTGGTATATGTTGGTGACAAAATACTATTGTGCTATGAGAAATGGTAAACAGAATGATTTCAGAAAAAAGCTAGAAAGACCTACATGAACTGATGCAGAGTGAAATAAGTGGAATTAGGGGAACATTTGTTCACAGTAAAAGCAATCTTGAATGAAGATCAACTCTGAGAGACTTGGCTATTCTGAAGCAATACAATGATTTGGAACAATTCTAAAGAACTTATGATGGGGAATGCTTTTTACCTCCAGAGAAGAACTGTTGGAGTCAGATGCAGATCAAAATATACTTTCAGATAAGTTTATTTATGGTTTTATTTTGGGGTTTTGGTTTTGTATGAGTGTGCTCTTACCACAATGACCAATATGAAAGTGTGTTTTTCATGATAATGCCTATATGGCTCAGATCAAATTGCTAACCATCTCTGAGTGGGGACAGGGAAGTTAGGGAGGGAGATTGTTTGGATCTTATTATTTTGGAAAATATATGTTGAAAATTATTATTACATGTATTTGGGAAAATAGAATATCTTTGAACTTAAAAATAATAATAAAGAAATAAGCATTGGAGAATAAAAACAAAGTTAAAAATAGTCCCTTCCCTCATACTCTAATGATAAAGATCATTAGATAACTGCATATATATATATATATATGTATATATATATATATATATATGATATGTTTACTCTAGATGGAAGGAAGAAGAAATGTATTTATTAAGTGCTAGGTACAATTATTCTCATTTGATCCTCACAACAACCTCCCATTTTATAGTTGAGGAAACTGAGGTAAAGTGACTTGTCCAAGATCACACAATTAGGAAGTATCTGATACTGAATTTGAACTTAGAACTTCCTGACTCCAGGCCTGTCCCTATATCCTCTGAACTGCCTAGTTGCCTCATTATATGGAAGATAATCTTGAAGGGAGAGGCACTAGCAATCAAGGGAGTGCAAGCTGCAGAATGCTCTATTTAATTTGTGTACTGAAAGAAACCAGGAAAAGTAGGAGGTAGAGTGAAAAAGGAAAGCATTCTAGGCATGGAGTTGTAAAGACAATTGTGAAGGTCAAGAAACTAGAGATGGTGCCATGCGACAGGGACAATATAGGTGGATTATGTGGTGCATGGAGCAGAGTAAAGTGTAAGAAATCTGGAAAAGTAGGAAAGGGGCAGACTTTGAAGAGTTTTAAATGCCAAACAGATGACTTTATATTTGATCCCCAAAATAATAAAATGCCATAATAGTTTATTGAACGGGGGAGGTGGCATGTGCAGTCATATGTTTTAAGAAAATCATTTTGGCAACTGAGTGGAGGATAAATTGGTGTGAATCAAGAATCATAAGATTGTCAATTCAGAATTGGAAGGGTTTTATAGGTATATTTTCCAACCCTATAATTGTGTTTTGTTTTTTTAAACCCTTACCGCCTGTCTTGGAATCAATGCTATGTATTGCTTCCAAGGCAGAAGAATGGTAAGGGCTAGGCAATGGGAGTCAAGTGACTTGCCCAGGGTCACACAGCTAGGAAGTGTCTAAGGTCAGATTTGAGCCAATGACCTCTCATCTCTAGGCACAGCTCTCTACCCGCTGAGCCACCCAGCTATCCCAAACCTTCTTATTTTACAGCTGAAAAAACCAGGACCATAAGAGTTTAAGTGACTTGGCTAAGACCACATAGGTAAATGAAAGAACTGGGCATCAAACCCAATGCCTCCTTCAAACTCAATACTTCTTTCCACTATAGATAGGATAGCACGGGGACTTTTGTGGTCATTATTGCAAACATATTATCTTCCTCTTTGCAAATTAAAATATCCATAATAACTATAGAATTCTTTAAGCAGGAGTGAATTACAGCTCTAACAGCTGAATCTGCCTATTTACCAGAAGCAAAATTAAAAAGTGGTATCTTATTTCCAATGAAAAGGAAATCCAGAGAACTATTACAGATTCAAATGTCATCTAAACCTCTCACAGCAGCTGTGGCTGTAGCTCTCAACCTTGTAGTCATGGCCATTGTGGAATCTTATTAAGAAATAGTAAGAAAAACTGAGGTAGTATTGGGGTGGGGGAGGAGTGTGCTTTATGTCATGAATAGGCTGAAGCATGTGATTTCCGCAGATACTAAAGAAGATCTTTATTAAAAGGTTGTAATTTTAGTAAATTATTTTTAAGCCAATTATCAATGGGAATGAAATCAGGAACTTCTGCGGATGGTCATTTTCACAAAATCATTTGTTATTCTGATGCTCATTGTGGGGTGAAAGTCTGCAGCTTATATTTTTATTTCAGCAAAAATTGACTGAAAAGTAAAGCCATTTGTTTCAAAAATCTCTAATGTAAAAATATCAAAAGACATGAAAAAGCGACATGTTAATTATGTATCTTTGTCATATTCTTATTTGATAATTTTGCTTTCATTTTTTCTCTATTTTTCAGTAGGTAAATAGTTGGCCTGAAGAAGAATGTGTATCCTCTGAAAACCTGAAGAAGGAAGGAAGCAGTTAAGGTCAGTTTTGGTTGTGCTAGAGGGATATATAAAGAGAAATTCACTGTTTAGGTGACAGAAGGAAGCAAAACCAATACCAAATTTCCAAGGAAGAATTTGGCAGAGAGGCAGTCCTGTCAATCCTTTTAGATTCAGCTCGATTGTTAATAGCCCCATGAAATCTTGCCTCAGTCTTCTTGTTAGAAGGAATATCTTCTCTTTCAGTTTTTTCTTATCACTTTGGTTGGACCTTTCCTTTTCACCTAATTGCATTCTATGCTGTACTACGATTGTTTTACCTCAATAATAAATACTGTATTGAATTGAATTGTCTTCTCTACTAGACTTTAAGTTCATTCAAATCAAAGCCCTATTTCTTATTCTATGCTTGTATGTCTAGTTGGGCACCTGATATATTTTCTCTCATCTCCCTAGCCAATGCCCATTCCCCACCACCTGCACACACACATCCACACATTGTGTAGGGGTAGTTGGAATAGTCATTGCTCCCCAGTGCCACTTCTAAGCTCTTCTCTTGTTCCTATCACCCAGTAAGATTGAATTGAGGTAAAAACAAATACAGGGTTCAGGGGAAGTATAAAACAGTAAAACATGAAAAAGGAAACATAAGGGACTCAGAAAAGGTTAAATTATTTATTTTTCTATATGGGAACATGACACATGTACTGTGTAAATTTTTATTATTATTAGAGCAGTTAGAAGGATTCTAAATAGAAGGTCTGAAAGTAAGTTGATTATGTTGGTCTGATGTACAAAAAAATGGATGATTAAGAAAGGTATCCTGGGAAAAGGGGGAAGGAATAAGAAAAAAAAGGAAAAATTAAGTGCTCTAGGAAGAATTTTTACAGTGGAGTGGAAAATGGTGGTGGAAGTACATAGGAAATGCTTTAACTTCATTCAAATTTAAATTGGTTCCAAGAGAGAATACACACACGTACACACATATTTTTATACATATATACATGTGATATATATCCATATTCAAATAGTAATAAAAATCTATCTTACCTAACAGGGAAATAAGAGGGAACTGTGATAAAGGAAAGTGGCTGGATGATAAAAAGGAAAGTAGATAAAACAAGATAGAGGTTAGAAGCAAAATAGACTTTAAAGGAGAAAAGGAGAAAGAGAGAGAGAGAAAGAGAGAGAAGCAGCAGCAGAAAAACTAGGAAAGAGGGAGGAAATGGACATTTGATGATCATAACTGAATGTGAATGGGATGTACTCATCCATAAAAAGGAAACAGAGGGCAGAATGGATTAGAAACCAGAACCCAAAAATATGTTGTTTATAAGAAACACACTTGAAATGGAGTTACACACAAATTTAAAATTAGCAGCTGGAGCAGAATCTGTTACACTTTAGATGAAGTAAAAGAGGCTGATGTCAGACAAAAGCGAAAATTAAAAAAGATAAATGAGGAAACTACACCTTGCTAAAGACACCACAGACAATGAAGTAATGTCAATACTAAACATATATGCTTCGAATGATATAGCATCCAAGTTTTTAAAGGGAAAGTTAAATGAAGTATAGGAAGAAGTAGATGGTAAAATCATACAAGTGGTAGACCTCAACTGTTTCCTTTCAGAGCTAGATAAATCTAACCACAGAATTGATTTTAAAAAGTCAGAGATGAGTAGAATCTTTGAAAACTTAGATAGGACAGGCCTCTGGAGAAAAATGAATGGGAACAGAAAGCAGTATACCTTTTATTCAGCTGCACATGGTATTTTCACAAAAATTGACTGTGTATTAGGGCATTAAAAACCTCATAACTAAATGCTAAAAAGCAGAGCTTTTTCCTTTTTTTAATGCACCCTTTTCAGACATAATGCAATATAAATTATATTTATTTATTTAATATATATGTACATATATATATATCTAATAAAGGGTTATGGAGGCATAGATGAAAAATAAATGGTAAACTAAACTAATCCTCAAAATGATTTGATTACTAATAAGAAAACCAAATTGCTAGTATAGAAAGTAAAAGGATGAGTACACCACTAATGAAAGTGAAATTAAAGCAAATATTAGCCAGTTATTTTGCCTAATCATATGCCAGTAAAAATAATGATTTAAATGAAGTGGAAGAATATTTACAAAAATATAAATTGCCTAGATTAACAGAAGAGGAAATAGAATAGTTAAATAACCCTATCTTAGAAAACAAAATTGAACAAACCATCAATGAGCTCCCTAAGAAAAAATTTCCAGGAGTAGATTGATTTACAAGTGAATTCTATCAAATATTTAAGGAACAATTAATCCTAATAACAAATAAAGTATTTAAAAATAAAATATTCAAAAATTCCTTTTATGCCAAAATATGGTGCTGATGTTTAAACCTAGGAGAGCAAAAATAGAGAAAGAAAACTATAGACCAAATTTTCTAGTGAATAGCAATGCAAAAAACTTAAATAAAGCTCTAGTAAGGAAATAACAGCAATATATCAAAAGGATTAAACAGTATGATCAAGTGGAATTTACATCAGGAATGCAAGGTTTATTCAATAATAGGAAAACTATCTGCATAATGGACCATATCAATAATAAAATCAACAGAAATCATATGATTATCTCAAAAGATGCAGAAAAAGCTTTTTGATAAAATACAACCTTCATTCCTATTAAAAGTGATTATAGGAATAAATAGAACTTTCTTTAAAATCTTTCTTAAGATGATTAAATAGTATCTATTTAAAAGCAAAAGCAAGCATTATCTGTACTGGGGATAAACTTGAAGCCTTCCCAATAAGATCAGACATTAAGCAAAGGATGTCCATTATCACCACTATTGTTCAATATTATATTAAAAACACTAGCTATAGCAATAATACAAGAAAAAGAAATTTAAGTAATAAAAACAGACAATAAAGGAACAAAATTGTCATTCTTTTCAGATGATATGATGGTATACTTGGGAAAAACCCTATAGAATCAACAGCAACAAAAAATTGGTCAAAAAAACATCTATGCCAAAGATGGCATGATATAAAATAAACCAAAATAAATCATTAGCATTTCTATACACTATCAAGAAAACTCAGCGGAAGAGATAGAAAGAGTAATCCCATTTGAAATAACTGCATACAATATAAAATACTTTGGAAGACTACCTGGCAAAATAAGCCTAGATACTTTATGAACATCGTTACATACCATTCTTCACACAAATAAAGACAGTTCTAAGCAATTAGATAAATATTAATTGCTCATGCTTAAACTGAGCCAATATAATAAAAATGAAAATTCTATCTAAGTTATTTTACTTATTCAGTGTTATACCAAACTACCAAATAATTATTTCATTGTTATAAAAATAACAAAATTAATCTAGAAGAAGAAAAAGGTTAGGACTATTGAGGGAATCAATAAAAAAATGAAGGAAGGCTATCTAACAGTAGCAGATAAATGGTCAAAAGATAAGAGTTGTCAGCTTTCAGAACAATAAATTAAAGATACCCATAACAAGAGGAAAAAAATGCTCTAAAACACTATTGATTAGAGCAATAAGAATTAAAACAACTCTGTAATACTGCCTTATACCTTTTGGATTGGCTATTATGACAGAAAAGAAAAATGATAAATGCTGGATAAGATGTGGGAAAATTGAAATGCACTGTTGGTGGAGTTGTGAATTGGTTCAACCATTCTGAAGAACTATTTGGAGCTATGCTCAAAGGGCTATAAAACTGTGCATATCTTTTGAACCAGCACTATAACTATTAGGCCTTTGATTCCAAACAAATCAAAGCAAAAGCAAAAGGACCTATTTTTACAATAATTTATAGAATCTCTATTTGTGGTGGCAAAGAATTGAAAACTGAGGAAATACCCATCTATTGAGGAATGACTAAATAAGTTGTGGTACATAATTGTGATGGAATACTGTTGTGCTATAAGAAATGATGAGCAGAATGGTTTCAGAAAAACTTAGAATGACTTACACGAACAGATGCAAAATGAAGTGAACAGTACCAGAAGAATGTTATACACAATAATAGCAATTTTTCAAGAATAATCAACTGTGAAAGACTTAGCTACTCTGATCAAGACAATGATCCAAGACAATTCTGAAGGACCCATAATGGAAAAAAAACCCTATCCATTTCTAAAGATGTATATTTTTTCTTGGTTTTTTTTTCTGTCACATAGCTAATAAGGAAATATATTTTGTACGACTTCACATGCATAGTCAATATCATATTGCTTGCCTTCTCAAGTAGTGGGGAGGGAAAGGATGGAGAGAATTTGGAATTCAGAATTTAAAAAATGAACATAAAAATGTTTACATCTAATTCAATCTAAAATTTAATCAAAGGAATAAAAATATATTAAGAAAAAACCTATCTTTAAGGTTTGGCCCTCCTTGTCCTAGGATAAGGACAGAAGTCTGATATCATGCGAAATTTAAAAAAAACTAACTTCATCCAAAATCTCAGATTTCTCTATGAACCTTCTAGTAAACTTTCATGCTATAGGTTTTCCTCTTTCTCTGGCTTCTCTCTAATTATAGATACAGATGGTTCTTTAGAGAAATAAGATTCACATATAAATCTGAAAATTGATTAATATATAACCAATGAGCTCCATTCTCCCCATATTCTGGGAAATTGAGCCCCTTGGAAGCTACTCCTTATCTTCCCAACCCCCTTAAAGAGAGAGACTGATTTAATAATAATAACCAATATTTATGTGGTACTTTAAGATTCATGATGTGATTTACAATTATGATCTCATTTATCTTCACAACAACCTTGGGATGTCAGTATAATTATTATCTCTATTTTACCAATGAGGAAATTGAAGATTGGGAAGGTTAAGTGATTTTCTTAGTCACATAGCTTCTATCTATCTGAGGTAGAATTCAAATTCAGGTCTTTCCAACTCCAGGTTCAGAGCTCTATTCACCTACCTGCATGACAATGATGATGATAATCTGTGTCCCTTCTTTCATAAATATAAATCTAAACCAATCTGATAAACACTTATTAAGTACCTACAATATTCAGGGCCATTTGAGTCAATAAATATTTACTAAGTGCTTTCTATTTGCCAGGCACTGTCCTAAGCATCAGGGACACAAATAATAAAAAGGAAGACAATTCTTGCCCTTAAGGAACTTACAGTCTAACACATGCACACAAATTCCTGAAAAAAATAAAGACATAGAGAATGACATAAAATCTTCCTTCTAATTTCTTGTGAGAGCTTCTCATGTTTGCTTGGTAAAAATTTGACTTGATTTGAGGACTTATTCAGAGCTACAAGAGAAGAGTGTCATGAAAAAAGGCTATTTCACTTTTTGCCAATATGGTTACTGAGAAGAAAGAGCTTAAACACTGGATTTTTAAATTTAACTTTTATAGAGTGAAAAAACACAAGAATAAAAAGTATACCAATTCTGATGGACTTTATTGCTTATCTGATCCATTGTGCAGAAACTGATGCACTCAATTCAACTAAACAATGGTTGATTCACTGGCTGCACAGAGAGCAGTCTACTAAGGTGATTGATATTTGGACTGGAGGGGAAGCTTAGTGGGTGACTCAGCAGTTCCCCTAAATCTATTTTGCAGCCAGCTTAGTCTGGGTGGTTATTACCTATTTGTAATTTCAGATGTTCTCAGATTATTTATTGGCTCTTTTTGATCCTTTCCATTTTTTCCCACTCTTAAAGCCATGGATTTAACTATTCTATATTATTCAGAGCGATCTTAGAACAAGATGAACATATTATTTAGTGTCAGGTCATCAGACAGTTTTCTAAAAAATTCAGGCACACCCTTGATTGCCCTGTGGTATAGTATATAGAGTGCTAGACTTGCAGTCAGGAAAATGTGAGTTCAAATCCTGCCTCAGATATTTACTAGCTGTATGATTCTGGATAAGTCACTCAACTCTTTCAGTTTTAGTTTCCTTATCCATTATGTTAGTATGAAAGATTATACCTACCTCCCAGGGTAGTTTTGAAGATCAAATGAAATGGTATATATGCAAAGGCTCTGCAAATGGTAAAGTTTTGTATACATGCCAATAATTCTAAACTCCTTCCCTTATTCAAGGTCTTGCAAAATCTAGCTCTAATCTACTTATTTAGGCTTATTTTACAATATTCCCTTTCATCTATTCTCTATTACTAGAAAACAGGACGATTCCTCATCCTTTGTTCTTGTTCTGCCCTCTACTCTCACCATATTTTAGTTACTTTGTTCCAATGCTTAGAATAGATTCTCCCCGCTCCTCCACCCAAATCCCTTTTTCCCTTCAAGTCCTAACCTACATACTGTTTCTTGAATGAAGCTATCTCTGATTCCCTTGGACAAAAGCTTGCAATCTCTCTGTCTCTGCCTCTCTTGCTGTCTCTGTCTCTGTCTCTCTCCCCCTCTCTTTTTTCCTTCCTCCCTTCCTCTCACTCTCACTCCTTAAATTTCTCATAGCCTTTTGCCTTGTCTCCTATGTATCTATTACACGAATCATACTTTTTTGTGTAGTCTGCCAACTTCCCAAATGATTCTAAGTTTCTAGAGGGGAAGGATTATGTCATTCTTGATTTTTGCATCTCTACCTTAGCAAGGTGCATTGAATATAATGAGAATTTAATAAATATTTATTGAATTAAATCACCTAAAAGTAGAATAGAATCTTTCACAAAAGTCCTGTCTTTTTCTAGGGTACACCAGCCTTGACCTCTGAGCAATCATTAGCATCAACAATCATTAAACGCCATCCAATTCTGGAGATTATACTGTGCTAATTGGCCACAAATACTTGCAGTCAGTGTTTCTAGTTGGACTGGGAAACCATAACTTCTCCTTGTTGCCACTTATTTTTTTCTTAACATTTATATGGCAGATAAGATCTTAAAGAAGTTGGGCTGAACTTGGGCCACATTTAGGTTAGAAAAGGTCTTTGATATCATGATGTCTATGTGATGGGTGAAATCATCCAAAACACCTGCAAAAGAGGAAATTTCTGGTCATGTCCATAGCAACAGTCCAATAATTCATAAGGTGTCTTGTTCTATCATGTAGCCCCTTTTCAAATTGTGTTATCATTTTATGATCAATTGTCAGTCATTTAGAGTATAAAGCTTCTTCGGTGTGGTAGGAGATAGTGCTAAGTGCACAAACCAGGGACAGAGAATTCTTTCAACTTTCAAACTGTAAATACAATGTCTTCAGAAGTTGGTCACAGAATCCAGGTTGACTCAGTTCTTGACAATTTAATCTTATTCCTCTCTCAGGTCAGTTAACTATTTCTTAACCTGGGATTTTGTTTAACTTGGTTTAGCACTCTAATTAGTTTCTCTTATCTAAGCCCTTTCTGAATAAAAAACAAACAAATAACAAAACCTCCCTCTTTCCACCTTTTATTCCCACTTCTTTCCTTATTTTCAGCTGTTTTATTAAGTGACTTATTACTGGACAGGTGATGTCCTCATTGTTGCTCCCTGAAACTTTCTCCTGAAACTAATGGAATCAAATAATCTCTTTGTGATTGTTCTTTTTCTGCTTAGGATTTTTAATTACAGTCTTCTCTCAGGCCATCCTGTGCTGTAGCATTTTCTTTTTCTTCCCATCATACTATTTTGTTTTTAGTCAATCACCTTTGGCCATTCAGAAGTCAGCATCTCCAAAGCCCAAATCTAAATATACGAGCACATTTAAGATAACATCCTTCCCCTATTTGCAGTGTAAAGTGAGTACAATTCCAATATCCATATGATTGGAGAGGGGAGTTCATTATAAGTTCTCATTATTACAATTTTTCAAGATATGGAGTATAGAATGCATTTGGAAAATCGCCAACTTTTCCACTTTTACAATTTATATGACCTTAGGCAAGTTACCCAACCCCTCCAAACCTCAGTTTCCTTATTTATAAAATGAGGAATTGGACAAAATGACAATACGTCCTTTTAGATGTAAAGCTATGATCTTACTTTTGATTTAATTACAAAATCTGAATCTTCATGTTTTTTTTACTTGTATGTATAGAAGCCAGAGTCTTCTATATGTAGTAGGACTGATAACGTTTACAGGGCCATCGAAATCCTGATCCTTAAGGGATTTTTTGATAAAGGGAAGCTTCATTTGGAGTTGATGCAGTTATCTTCATTATACAGATGGACAGACCGAGTCCGAAAGGAGTGAATTTATATGTGTATTAAAACCCACAGCTACTCTGGTAGAATAATGCAATTAATAAAAAAATAAAAATCCTTGAGCTTCTGACTCAAAGTTCACTAGATTTTGGTAATATTTAAAATGCAATTCCTCTACCATATGCTAATCATTTTATAATATAATCAATTAAGCACAGGCTATGAAAGTCTCTATACTGTATAATTATAGTGTATAATACTTTAATTAATATCTCTAGAAGATCCATTTTCTGAAATGAGATCCCATCTAGGATTACGATGAGCAATGTTTCCATTTTAGTCTAGTGATATATTCATAACTTTCAACAATGATTTGACTGCTAAAATTCCATTGACCACTTACAGAGCAAATGCTGTTTCTCTAAAGACATATTGGGGTTGTAGAATATGAGTATTATCTTCTATATCAGTATTTTGATTAATTACATTCACCTGGAGTTTCGTAGGACATACAAAAATGAGGCAGAAATACTTGCTCTATGATCAAATATGAAATTATTGTAATGTAGAAAGAGAGGTAGAAGGGATCTCAGGAATAATTTAGTCTAAGAGTTCTAAACTTTATTTGTTTTATGGACCCCTTGAAAAGCCTAGTGAAACCTAGAGATTCCTTCTCAGAATATTGTTTTAAATGCATACATGGGAGTACAAAGGAAGCCAATTATATTGAAAAAACCTATACAATCATGGGAGGGGGAAAAGCAACTTCATAAATCCAAGGCTAAAAACTCATGATTTAGTTTAACTTTCTAATTTTACAGCTAAGAAAACTGAGATCCAGAAAGCTGAAAAGTGGGTTTAGAATTAAAATACCTGGATTTAAGTTCTAGCTTGTCATTTGTGAGTTCCACGACTATGGGAAAGTAACAATTTTTCTGCATCTCCTTTTTCTTAGCCATAAAATGAGAATAACAACACTTATACTGCCTAATTGTGTGAGAGTACTTTCTAGGGAAGTGATTTTAAAACTATGGAGCCATCTAAAAACATGATATATTATTGATCTGAATAGCATGAATGAATGAAAAATAATTTATTAAATTCCTACTATATGCAAAGCATTATGGATACAAATAGAAATGTGGAGGCAGTTTCTGCTCTTAAAGAGTTCAGATAATGGGATAGAAAATGCAGATGGAACTTTTAGCTGCAAACAAGATGGGAAATTTTCAATGTTTTTCAATGTAGCAGCAAAGAAGGATGACTTAGGGTACTGGGCTTGGAAGCAAGACTGTTAATATGAGGGACATTGCTATTCCAGGACTTTTGGACTTAAAATCCTATGCCATATTCATCAGGATTAGCAGGAAAGTGGGATGGCTATGGTGGTGACAATGTGCTTGACTTGGCTGGCATATATTCTCTCCTATTTTCCCTCAGAGTGCCTTGCAACTTCAGCTAGGTTGGTTTGTCTACTTTGAGGTGGTAGTTGGTTGACAGTATGAAAGGAATCAGTTTTAGTGTCTATTCTAAGGGAAATAAATTAAAAGTATGTTTTGTAATGCAATAAATTCCAGCATGAATGAAATCTACAAGATTTTTTCTAGAAATTTTCAATTACTTTCTTCCATTGACTGACTTATTAATTCTCCCTTGGATTGTGTTAACAAAACAGCCAATGCACTAAAAAATCAGGCAAACGAATTTGGTGTCAGGTAGGTAATTTCTAGTTTAATTGGTTTCTATTTTTTAATCTTCAACTTTTTTTGTTGTTGTTGTATAGACACAACCTTTGCAAGCTGTGGCTGAATATTGAACAATCTACATTGTTGACGAAAATGTAAACTTCTTAAGGGAAATTTCACTTTTGTTTCTCTATAACAGTACTTATCATAGTACATGGCACAAAGGTGCTAACCGTTGATAAAATATAGTATAATTTCTGAGATATAGATAAAAGTCTTCAGAGGAAAAATCATATCCCTGAGAACATAAGTAGAAAAATAGGATTAATGAACTGAATATGCAATTAAATAAATAAAAAAAGGAAAAATAAAAAACAAAAAAGCACAGAAGAAAAGTTTAAAATTAGAGGAGAAATAGATCAATTAGAAAACTAAAGAACTATAGATTGATTAAACCAGAAGCTGGTTCATATTAGGAATGACTAAAATATGAATGAGGAAAATTAAATTAGTAGAGTTAAAATGGACAAGATGAAGATGTAACAAACAGAGAAGAAATAAAAATACAGTGGCATCTATCTGTGTCTATACTGTAGATTAGGTGAACAACTGGGGTGAATGGAAGGCTCTGCAAATGACTTCCTGTGTGTCTGCTCAGTTTCAGTAAAGTCTGTGTTAGTGAGAACAAGCTTTTGAATTTCTAGAATAATTCAATCAGGTTCACTCAGTTCACTGTGACAAACTAAACTTCCTAACCTTGGCCAACTATCATGAGTTCGAGGAAGTCTGAGTGGAAGAATGTTGATAAATCATAGAAGAAAACCTCACTTCTTCCTAGCTTTTGCAGCATCAGGAAAGTGGCTTCAAGTCAGGCCATAGAGATCACATTTTAAAGCAGAAAGCTGGAGAAGAATTTTCATAGCAATTATCTCTGATAAAGGTCCAATTTCTCAAATATGGAGAACTATGTCAAATTTATAAAAATAAAAGTCATTCTCCAACTGACAAATGATCAAAAGATGTGAACAGACAATTTTCAGATGAAGAAATCGAAGCCAACTGTAGTCATATGAAAAAATGCTCTAATTATTCTACAATGCTTTGTTTACTGTAATTTTAC
The DNA here is from genome assembly GCF_016433145.1 of Gracilinanus agilis. Classification (NCBI taxonomy): domain Eukaryota; kingdom Metazoa; phylum Chordata; class Mammalia; order Didelphimorphia; family Didelphidae; genus Gracilinanus; species Gracilinanus agilis. The sequence continues at coordinate 637,688,744 of NC_058131.1, forward strand.
TGCATTAAAGTCTGAAATGGATGCTTTTGATATTTTTACTTTTCTACCTTTGCTTGTGAGGATTTATGTCCTATTATATAGTCAATTTTTGTAAAGATGTAATGTCTTCCTGAGAAAAACCTATATTTCTTTCTATTTCCATTCACTTTTCTCCATAAGTCTATTATATCTAACCTTTATAAGGTTCTTTTTACCTCCTTAACTTCTTTCTTATTTATTTTTTGGTTGGATTTATCTATTTTTGAGGAGAAGGTTGACATACCCCACTAGTAACATTTTACTATCTATTTCTTCCTGTAACTCATGTAACTTCTACTTTAGGAATTTGGATACTATGCCATTTGGTGCATATATGTTTAGAATTAATATTATTTCATTGTCAATGGTGCCTTTTATCAAGATGTAATTTCCTTCCTTATCTCTTTTGATTAGATTGATTTTTACTTTTGCTTTAACTCAGATATGATTGCTTCCCCTGCTTTTTTAAACCTTAGCTTAGACATAGTAGATTCTGCTCCAGCCCCTGACTTTTTTCTGTGCCTCCCTATTTTAAATGTGTTTCTTTTCAGGAGCATACAATGAGGTTCTTTTTTTAAAATCCACTCTGCTATCCTTTTCCACTTTATGGATGAGTTCATCCCATTCCCATTATTGTGTTTTTCTCCATCTTATTCCCCTATCCCCACCCCATTTACTCCTCTCTTTCTTCTTTCAGCCTTTCATAGTCATTTTGCTTCTGACCATCACTTTCCTCATTTCACCCTCCTTTATGTCCATCCCCCATTCTGTTATTTTTCCTTCCCTCCTACTTTCCTACAGAGTAAAGTAAATTTCTCTGACTACTAACTAATTTCAATGAGAATAAGGTTCAAACTTTGTCTGCTACCCCCTTCCCTATCTTCTCCTCCCCTATATTGACTCTTAAGCATCTCTTCATGAGAGATAGCTTATACCCTTCTATCTCTTCTTTTCTCTTCTCCCTGTGTGTTCCTCTTTCCTGATCCTTGATTTTCTGTAGAGGAGGATATCAGCTCATCATATTCAGCTTACTCTATTTCTTCTTTCTATACATACTCCTTGTTGCCATAGTAGTGATACAGTTATTAAGTATCTTAAGTACTATAGGTATCTCGATTACTTTAAATACCTTAAGTACCTCAAGTATCATAGCTATCTTAAGTATCTCAATTATGTCCTTCCAATATATGAGTATATTCAATTTTGACCTTATTGAAAGCCCTAAATTTCCACTTTACCTTTTTGTTCTTTGCTTAGATGTTGATTTCATTTACTGAATTTTCTTTTCAGGTCTTTTTTTTTTGGGGGGGCAGGAAAGTCTGAAAGTCCCCTTTTTCTTTAAATGTTATTTTCTTCCACTGGAGGATTATGTTCATTTTTGATAGGTATATAATTGTTAATTATAATCCTAGATACTTTGCCTTTCAGAACATCATATTCTAGACCTTCCAGTCCTTTATTTTATTTTATTTTAGGTATTATTTCCACTTGAAATTTGTTTTTTTCCCAACATTTCGTTTTTTTAATTTCAAATTTTACAAAATCAAATAAATTAAATTTTCCATACAAAGGAAAAGATTATATATTAATGAAATCACAAATCCATTGTTTGGCTTACATTTATTATTATTATAATAATATGGGAAACAGACCCAGAAAAGTTATTGCTGGGTCTAAAGGTATACACAGTTTTATAACTCTCTGGGCTTAATTCTAAATTGCTCTCCAACAGTGTATTAGTGTCCTTATTTTTCCACATCCCCTCTAACATTTGTCATTTTAGCCAGTCTATGGGTGCAAGATGATATCCCAGAATTATTTTAGCTTGCATTTCTCTAATCATTACTGATTAAGAGTATTTTTGTATACCTATATATGGCTTTGATGTCTTCATCCAAAAATTTTATGTTCATAAATTTTGCCCATTTATAAATTGGGAGATTGTTCTTATTCTTATAAATTTGACCATTTTCTATATATTTTAGATATGAGATCTCTATATTAAATACTGTCTTTCCCCCTTTCCTTTTAAACTTTCCCCCTTTCATTATTTGCTTTCCTTTTCATCTTGGCAACATTTGTTTTATTTGTACAAAGCCTTTTCAATTTAATGTACACAAAATTATCCATTTTACATTCCATAATGCTCTCCATTTCTTGTTGACTAAAAAATCCCTTTCCTATCCATAAATCTTTCAGGTAATATGTTTCCTGTTCTTCTAATTTACTCATGTTATCTCCTTTTATGTCTAGATCATGTATCTATTTTGCTCTTATCTTAGTAAATGGTGTAAGATATGAGTCTATACCTACTTTCTACAAAACTACTTTTCATTTGTCCCAACAATTTTTATCAGAATGATTTACTGTTTGTTGCATGTTTGTTTTTTACCACTGCTCTATTTCTTAGCCAGTATCAGATAGTTTTGATAATTGCTACTTTGCAAAACAATTTAAAATCTGGTACTGCTAGACCACCTTCCTTTATTTTTAAAAAATTAATTCTTTTGAAATTCTTGATCCTTTGTTCTTCCCAACACATTTTGTTATTATTTTTCTAACTTAATAAAATAATTCTTGTTAAACTAATTGAGATGGTATTGAATAAGTAGATTAGTTTAGGAAGGTTTGTCATTTTGATTATAGTGGCTCAGCCTATTCATGATTTATTAATATTTCTCCAATTATTTGGATTTGACTTAATTTGTGTAAAAAGTGTTTTATAATCATGTTCACTTAAGTTCCTGGATTTGTTTTGGCAGGCATACTCCCAAGTATTTTATTCTACTAACAAATTTTGATACGAGTTTTCTAAAGTTATATAATCCATATTGTCTCCCTCTCTTCTTCCTTCTTCCCTCCCAGAGCTGGAAAACAATTCAATCTGGGTTATACATATATTATAACGTAAAACATGTTTCCATATTAATCATTTTTGTAAGTAAATAATCTTATAAAACCAAAACCCTCCAAATAAACAAGTGATAAATCATGTGCTTCTATCTACATTCTTACTCCAACTGTTCTATCTCTGGAGAAAAATTCTTTTTCACAAGCCCTTCAGAATTGTTCTGGATCATTGTATTGTTATTATTAGCAAAGGCTTTCACATTTGATTATTCCACAATATTGCTGTTACTGTATACAATACTTTCTTGGTTCTGTTTATTTCTCTCTGTATCAGTTCACGTAGGTCTTTCTAGCTCCTTCTGAAATAATCCTATTTATCATTCCTTATAGCGCAATAGTATTCCATCACCATCATATACCACAGTTTGTTAAACCATTCTGCAATTGAGGGACATCCATTTAGTTTCCAATTCATTGTCACCACAAAGAGAGCAGCTATAAATATTTTTGTACAAACAGGTTCTTTCCCACTTTAAAAAAAATCTATTTGGGACACAGACCTAGAAGTGGTATTACTGGACCAAAGGTATGTATTTTTTATAGCCCTTTGGGAATAATTCCAAATTACACTCCAGAATGGTTGGATCAGTTCACAACTCCACCAGCAAAGCATTTGTGTCCCAATTTTGTCACATTCCCTCCAACACTGATCATTTTTCTTTATTGTCAGTCTGATGGATGTGAGGTGGTACCTCTATCTGTGGTTATTTTAAAAAGAGTATCTCTATCTCTTTTTGCAGGACTTTGCTAGTAATATATAAAAATGCTGATGATTTATGTGGGTTTATTTTATATCCTGCCCCTCTCCTAAAATTAATGATAGTTTCAACTAACTTTTTAGTTGAATCTTTAGGATTTCCCACATATGCCATCATATCATCTACAAACAGAGATAGTCTTATTAACTCTTTGTCCATTCTGATTCCTTCATTTTCTTTTTCTTCTCTTATTCTAACTGCTAGCATTTTTAATACTATGTTAAATAATATTGGTGATAATGGGCATCCTTGTTTCACCCCTGTTCTTGTTGGGAAAGCTTCAAATTTCTCCCAATTACAAATAATACTTCCTGATGGTTTTAGGAAAATGCTTTGTATAGTTTTTAGAAAAAATCCAGTTATATGTATGATTTCCATTGTTCTTTTAAGGTGTGTTATATTTTGTGAAAGGCATTTTCTGCATCTATTGATATAATCATATGGTTTTTGTTATATCATAAAACATTTGGTAAAGCTCCTTCTTTACCTATTTTTTCAAATAATTAATTTAATATTGGAATTAGTTGATCCTTAAATGGTTGGTAGAATTCACTTGTAATTCCATCTGTCCTTGATGTTTTTTCCTTAGGAATTCCATTCATAGCTTGTTCAATTTATTTTTCTAAAATGAATTTGTTTAGATATTCTGTTTCTTTTTTAAAAAACCCTTACCTTCTGTCTTGGAACTAATACGTTTATTGGTTCCAAGGCAGAAGAGTGGTAAAGGTTAGGCCATGGGGGTTAAGTGACTTGCCTTAGGGTCACATAGCTGGGAAGTGTCTGAGGTCAGATTTGAACCTAGGACTTCCCATCTCTAGACCTGACTCTCAGTCCACTGAGCTACCAAGCTACCCAGATGCCCCATAGATATTCTGTTTCTTGCTGTGATAGTTTGGATGTAGTGATTAGGGAATTGCTTAAGTCAGTGATGGGCAAACTATGGCTTGGATCTGGCCCATGGGGAATAGTTTACCCATCACTGGACTTTAGGCCACTTAATTTTTTATAAATTATGTATACATATATAAAAAGCATTTCTCTTCCATTTTGAGATCTTTTTCAGGAGGTAATTAATGGATTCTTTCAATTTCAACCCACTCTAATTCAAGGATGTCAAGGCAGTTTTCCCTGGTGACTTTTGTAATATGGTATTGTATAATTACAATATAACCCCTCCTCTGTCTGTCTGTCTGCTTTTCTCTCTCTCTCTCTCTCTCTCTCTCTCTCTCTCTCTCTCTCTCTCTCTCTCTCTTTTCTCTCTCTCTTGATCATGGCTGACTAAAGCAGGCTTTTTGGGAGAGATGAGAGAACTATTCATGTTGTCTTATTTTGGTTAGATAATTAAGTTTTTATACTTCCATTTCCTTTTTATTCCTTTACTTCAAGTGATTATTAATAAACTTTATAAAATATAATGCTTGGAGTATTGGACATTGATTTAAATCTTACATTAATGGTGACATGAAGTCTAGAATTTAGGACACTTACCAAGTGACATGAAGTCTAGAATTTAGGACACTTACCAAGTGAAAACATGTTTCTCTCCTGGTATGGCCTTTTTGCACCCCCTACAGGGAACTCTAACTGCTGCTCCCACTCCTCTGGCTGCTACTACTTCTGCTGTCCACACCACTTTTCTCCTGCTACTGCCTCCCACTGCCTAAGAGTCCTTTGGAAATGGAAGGGTGAGATCGAAATCCCATTTTCTTCTCTTAAACTGAAAGCAGCTAGATAGACATTGCTCACTGTGGCGGTAAGCTGGATGTTTTTTTTTGTTTTTGTTTTTGTTTTAAGCAACAATTAGCTTCTAACCCTCCTGACTCCTTTCACCTGGGGGAAGCAACCCTGATCCCCCAAGAAGTAACTGTCTTGCAGCCCAGAATCTTAGAGTGTTGGAAGAAGATAATAATTACAGCTCAGTTTTTTTCTTGTTATCAGAAGGTATTAATTGGGCTAAATTGAGAAAGTTTAGCCTTATCTTACTCGTAGAAGTTTGCACTCTCTTTAAGGCCTTTCTTAAAACCCCCACATGTCTAAAGCACTGGGGTCTAGGTGCTTATCAGCTAGTACCTCAGCACTCCCACTTTGCAGCATGTGTTCCCTGGTGTTTTTACCCCTAGGGGGGAGGGGAAGGAAAAATATGTTTCCAAACCTGTTCACTTTACTCCTAGCCAGTATATACTAGGGTAGTGCCACCTACAGATAGATAGATTTGCAACTAGTTTAATAAGTAGAATTGCAAGCATGGCCCAGTTTCCTGCCTATCTCAAATAGCTCCCATTCCCAGACAGCCTTATTGAGCTCACACAGCTCATAGTTTTGGGGTGTCTTTTCTTGCTACTGTCCCTGGATGTACTGACTGGATACCTTGCAGTTGATAGCTTAACTACTCTTGAGATTCAGGGGGGAGATTCATCTCCCTACACCCCCTTGCCATTTTGGCCTGCCCAGTATCTGCAACATATCCAATATAGGGTTCATCCACACTATGCTAAGTGTGGGTATGGGGAACCCCAGAAGTGTGACCAAAGGAATCTAAGAGGATGATGATATTCAGGAGGGGAAGAAACCTTAAAGAGTCTGGATGTAAATTTTTAGCTTTTCAGACTCCATTGCTAACTGTTTCAATTTGTTCCTCTCCAGATAGTGAAGAAGTCTCTATGAGGCAGCTACTGGAATTGGATAAAAGGACTATAGAATTCAGTGCTGTAGAATATCCTATCATATATATTGTATTTGCTGATTGTTTTAAGACTTAATTTTGTTTTTTAAGTTCACATATTGATCTAATCTAATATATTCTGTTACACTATATCACTTTCTGTTACTGTGTTTTGTTCATCACTATATGTGCTATTACATTGTCTTTATTTGTACCCTCTTCCTATGACTTGACTAGAGAAAATACCATTGTAAAAGTCCATAAACAACTTGCGCAAACCCTTTTACATGGCAAAACCATATGTCCTTACGGATGCTGGGTTTGTCACCAGATCCATTGAGGTCATGTGTTGCCTAAATGGTCTTTTTCCCTTTTTTTGCCTTTGTTAATTTTCACATAGATGATGATGGATGGACACCATCAAACTGATTACAACCTGTATACTACTTTTGGAGAATCTAATGACCTAAAAATTTAAATTGATTTTAAGGGTTCTCTAGAAGTGATTTTTCATGATAGCACCACTACCTCTGACTGATCATTTGCCTATCTTTGAGTTGTTTGTAACAAAAGTTAAGGGTCCACTTAGTAATTGAAGTGAAGTAGTTGAAGTGAATAGCACTATTGTTTTCCTCATCTCCGCATTTATAAAAATGTAATGCATGAGACATATAAAGATATGTCTTTTATGACTATTATAATCTCATCTGGGAGGTGGGAAGGTTTTCCTACGGGTTGTGGTACTTCTGGATGGTTCTTTAGAGGGAGCTGGATGGTTTTTATATTTGTAACTCTTCAACTTACTCTACCCTTCCATCAGAATGATATAAATTCTAGGTGACATTTTAGAACCAAAAGGTTTTCATCAGCAGTATAGAGGTTTGTGTTTTTTTCTGGGCTCCTCTGCCAAATTTTGGAATGATGGCAGTAATCGACTATACTAAAAATATCTCATCCATGGTTGAAAGATTGGCTAGATCTGGAGAACTTGTGATAAGTATCCATGAGCTTCAAAGGTTTTTTTTTTTTTTAATATCACACAGCAACTCATGTGAATCCTATATGATAGTGGATTTGTTTGCTATTGTCATTAAATTGACTCTTGTGATTTTGGGGATTTTGGTACTTCTTTGAATGTGCATTACCTGCTATACTACTGTTTTATAAAGCTCTTACTGGGTGAAAATCATTTGCACTCACACTGTGGATCATGTCCAAGTTAAAAAAGGAAATGGATCTCATTTTTGGGTGAGAAAGCTTTGTATTGTACCTCTCTTTGGCAAACACAGAGTGTCACTGATTGTGAAATATATATTCTTGATTTAAAAAAAATTATCATTGTTTTTCCTTGTATGTTCAGTAGTTTCTGATTTTTCTTTTTTCTCTCATTTTTTGTACTTGAAGCACATGTTACTAGTATTAATGTTTTTTTGATTTCACACTAATATAAGTTTACAATATCCATTAGCCCTAATGTTAATGCATACCCAAAAGCTTAAGACTATGGAAATCTGCCATTACTTGTTAAATATTATAAGATTTTGATTAATGATTGTGTCTGATTGCAGGAGAAGGGATCACAAAAGAGCCATTGTACAGTGCCAAAGAGCACAAAGTTAAGGAGATCAACGAATCCCCGTGGAATTGATGAGAATCTGCACCAAGATAGATGACTTGCTTCAAGGTTTGAGAAGGCGGCTGTTTGACAATGTCAGATGCAGGATTTCCCTGTGCCAGATTAGGACAAACTACCTTGGTTTGGCTATAATTCTGGCTCCCCTATATCTGAGAGTGAAAGTAAAATCAAACCAGGGAATTATATTTTCCATTTGTTGCAAAAAATCTAGTCCTTTTTCTTTCTCCTTCATAATGTGGCAATTTTCTGTAGTCCTGGCTGCAGATTGGGTAAGTGCATATTGCTGCAATGGTCCTACAGGCTTCTTAGACATAAATCACTTCATTGAGTCCCGATTCTAGGGCCTGTTATGGACTTATTCTTGCTTACTCAGAATTTTTATATACTATTTAATTTTTTTCCTCTTTTCTTCTGTTTTTTTTTCTTTTTTTCTTTTTTTTAATGTTTTTGACTTCCTTTTAACTATTGTTTCACATACCTCATAACTCAGCATTTATCCTTGGGTAATCCATGTGTTTGTTGTAAGGTTAAAAATTAAAGGGTTGGACTAAATTTATAAGAGTGTGGGTGCCAGGAATTATGAATCAATTCCAAATGAGAATAGATATTTACTCGAACCTGGTCTGAACCATGCAGGGCTTAAGAGGTCCCAGCAAAGGGGGCCCAGAGGTAAATTAAAAAGGATTTTATCTACAAGGCCTCCTCCAAGATAAGAGGCCTCTCTGGAGGCTAGTACCTACAGAACAAGTCAGGGAAAGGAGTCAGCATTTTTCAGTTACCCACATGGTAGTTTTAAGGGAAAACAGAAAAGCAGTCTGAGATCCTCAGCCAGAGCTCCTCCAGGGTCAAGTTGAAGGCATAAAACCTTCCCACAAGAAGTCCTTGCCACTTTTAAAGACCATTCCTTTCATCACTTCCTGTGTTTTCCTTCCACTTTACATGGACCAATTACAGCTAGATCTTGGCTTAGGACTGCCCAGGGGGCAGTCAGTCAATTCTGATTCATCCTCCACTATCACACACTTGGGTCACAGATCTCCCTCACTTAAGGATAAGTGGGATGTATATGCTTCTGGTGATTAAATCTAAAAATAGGCAAGGGAGAGTTAATCCCGTCTTTACATTGTTAACACCCCCCCTCTGAGAGGATTGTATAATTGTCATATAATTCTAGTTTATAAAAATTTTCTTGTTTGAGAGTAATTCTAGGATAAGAAACTTGCTAATTCCCTGAATCCAGAAAGTGAACTGTTTGGAGTAGGTGCCATGAAGATGCCTGCAGAAACCTCACACTGCACCAAAGGATCCAAAATGACCTTTGTAATATAGTGAAATTGAACTGTGGAGGGTTGAATGCATTTATTTTGAATGTAAACTTTTAAGCCAGAGGGATCTTTTCCATTATTGGCTTTTTGTCAATACACTTAGCAATCATTGGTTTTATTCTCTTTCTCTTTTATTTCTCTCATCCCCAAATTGTTGTAATTTCCCCTTAGAAAGTGTAATATTATATGTACCTATAGTTGAAGATCTTAAGAGATATGTTGTTTATGTGTACTGATTTCATGGGAAAACTAGGCATGTAAATCTGGGAGATTTCTACATGCTTGTTTCCAATGTGAATCATAGTGGGGATTGTGTAATTATAATATTGAACCCTTGAACTCCCATGTTCCTTCTGACATTATGTGTTAATGTAGAGAGGATACAAATTTTGGGTAGCCCCACCTCTTTCTCTTTATTTGTCTTTATCTCTGTCTCTGTCTGGCTCTGTCTGTCTCTCTCTGTATCTCTCTTTTTGGGAGAGGAGATAGAGCTATTCACATGGTCTTATTTTGGTTAAATAATTATGTTTTTATACTTCTTTTCCCTTTTTATTCCTTTACTTCAAGTAGTATTGGACATTGATTTAAATCTTACAGTATTCAGGCTCTTTAAAAAAAAAGTGCCTTTCAAGTATTCATGGTTATGAGATTATCTCTTCTAGGTCTATTTTCCAGGTCAGTTGTTTTTCCAGTAAGGCATTTAAGATCTTCTATTTTTTTATTCTTTTGATTTTGTTTTATTGTTTCCTGATGTCTTATGGATTCATTAGTTTCTATTTGCCAAACTTTAATTTTTAGGAGGTTATTTCCTCCCTTGAGGTTTTTGTGTATCTTTTTCCATTTGACAAATCCTATTCTTTAAGGAGTTGTTTCCTTTGGTGTTTTCTTCCTCCATTTCCATTTGGACTATTCTAGTATTTAGAAAATTGTTTTCTTCTGTGTATTTTTGTGCCTCAATTTTCTTTTGGCTTATTCTAGTTTTTAGGGCATTGAATTCTTCAGTGAAAATTTTCTCAGATGTTGAGTCTTTCTGTCAATTTTCTTTTTCTTTTATTTTTAAACCTCCTCTCAAATTTTTTCAGGGATTCTCTTGGGGACTTACATTATTTCATACTTTTCTTTGGGGCTTCACATGTTTTCTTTTTGGCATTATTTTCTTCTGAGTTTGTATTTTGATCTTCCATGTCACCAAAGTAACTTTCTAATGTCAGGCTTTTTCTTTGTCTTTTGTTCATTTTCTATTTTTTCTCTTCTCCATTTCTCTGTTGAGATTCTTCTCTATTGTTTAGGTAGAGAGAGCACTGTTTGAAGCTTAGAGAGTACTCTTCTCTGATATTTGGGTTAGACCCAGCTGATTTTGTTTCCCATTGTGTGTCTGTCAAGTGGGTTGCCCTGCTAACTTGCTGTGGTAAGAATTGCTGTTATTTTGTCCAGCTAGATTATGCTATGTTGTTTTATAGGCTTGGCTTGTCCCCTCTCTCTTGCTTTACTATCCCTGCTAAGTGACTTGGGATGCGTTGGCCCCTGCTTTGGTGCTTTGCTACCATAGTCACTTTGGTACTTCAGTACCTCAGGCCATGGGAAAACTTGTGATTGCTCTGCTTTTTGCTACCTGTGCCATGTGGCTTAAACCAAATTGATTTCCCTTCTGACTCAGGATCTCTGTTGCTTTGCTGCCTCAAGCTCTCTGCTGCCACATGGAAGGGTGTAGGTCTGATGCCTACTCTGCCTTTGCTACCACCTATGCCAAGTGACTTGTGCTGGGCTGGGTCCCCCATTCTGCCAGTTTGTTGCCTCAGGACACGTTGAAGTGAATTGGTTTCATGTCTCCATTGCCTTCATTACTTATGCAGAGAATCTCAGGCTGGGCTCATTTCCTCTTTGCTGCTTTGTTGCCTTAAGTCCTCTAGTAGTGTATGGGCTGGTCTGCCTTTTGCTGGCTCTCACAGGTATTGTGTTCCCTGGGCTACTTCCTCTTCTTAAGTCAGTGAGATGTATTTCTCCTGCTTTCCTTTTTTTTTGAGGTAATTTATTTTCGTGTGTGTGTGTGTGTGTGTGTGTGTGTGTGTGTGTATGTGCGCAAGCGCATGTGTATTTGTAGGGGTTGGGCAAGTGGAATTTCATATATTCTGCCATTTTAGCTCCCTACATGGCCCATCTTTTCTTATGCCTCCCATACTGGCTTGAACCACATATAATAGACACTCTGCATTATCTCTTTCTTAACAGGACAATAATGGTTTCTTTGCATCTTCATCTTTCTTTTTTACTATCAGCTCATTTTATCTCAGGGATGAGATTTTAGGAACTTAGGGTGTGTTGAATAATATGCCCATCCAGCTAATAGTTATCCTTCCTCTATCTCCAAAGCTTCTGAGGGCAGTACTCTTGATAATGGGGTCAAACAATGGGTTACATTCATATTGTATAGCTTCTAATGCCTCTCTAGCTCAACATTTAAAATCTTATCATCTTAATATCTTAGAGAAATGCTGAAAATTAACAATTAAATGAATCCAGAATTAGACAAAATGAGAAAAGTGAGTTACTCTGCCTTTGGGAAATGATAAAGTTCTTTTAATGTACTTATGACTTTTCTCTGGAGCAGAAGTTTATCATTTTAATTCCAATAATTTTCCTGTTTTATTTTAGGGTTATAAGTCATGAAATACTAGGGTCTCTGAAGAACTAAAGTTGAGGATTCCTGAAGGGAAAAGTAGGAATGAATAGGTATAACAGATAAAGAACTACAAGGAACAATGTTAATAAAGAATGTGCTAAAATAAAAGGCATGCCAGAAAAAAAATGGACTCATCACATAGTGAGAGTGAAGGATAATCAATGAATAGCTCTACTGATTTCACAAAGTTAGAGTATTTAACACAATCCACACAATATTAGTTGAACCCTATTTGACAAACCTATAGGATTTTATGGATGACTCACCTAGATGAGCAGTCATGGATGGATTGTAATTAGCATTAGTTAAATAACTCAAAGTGATGAGATCATAAAATCATTTGAATATAGATAGCATTTACTATGATGATGATGATGATGATGATGATGGTAATGATAACAATGATGGTAATAGAAGTGAAACAGAGGAGAACTTTAGTAGTTAAGATTTTTTCTTTTTAGCTAGAATAACCCAGATCACTTGAGCAATTCCTACCTTCCCCCTTAAAAAAGGCAAGCAGGCCCTTCATTGTGGGACCCCTTTATTGACCACTGGCCCAATCTCTGAAACCTCATTATAAAGATAAACAGAGATGACATATCATAGAGGTCTGCTGTCCCACTGCCAGCAGGAAATCATTCCAGGAGCTGCTTGATGGGATGAAGCAATTAGGAGGCATTTTTCATTCAATCAGCAGAATCAATTAATTGCTATGCTCATGTAAGAATAACAACAAAAAAACAAATCCTGAAGCTTTCTTGTGAAACATAGGCAGGGTAGATAGACTGCTTTTAAACCTGACATTTACATGAAATTATCTTCTTATATAATTAACAACTCCCAGTTAACAAACACAGAAAATAAAGGAGTAGCCATATAAATGCGCAGAAGGAAAAATCACCATTTAGCATGTGTACAATAATAGGAAGATGCAAAAGCCATCAGAGCTATTCATCTAACTCCAAATGTTTTGAGAAGCAGTGCCCCCAAATCCACAAGCTGGAAAAAAGAGCCTACTGTTTTTAAACATCAAAGATATGGCATAAATGGCAACATATAGAGGAACAAGTGCTCATAGAGAAGACTCTTATATTGATAAAAGCTTTGCATAAATGCCTTGAACCCCCAAATAGGAAGTGATACAACAATTATCAAGTCAATAAACAAAAGATAATACTAAATATGAAGGGAAATAAAAAGATTGAGGCTAAGGAAACCCTAAATACCATTACTGAAATAGGATCCAACACATTCGGAATTAACAACTGCTCATTATTCATGTGGAGTTTATTGCCAAAAAAGGAAAGGGAATGCAAAAGGCCAGGAACACAATGCCTTTGGTATAATATTTTACCCAAGGGGATTCTTCAAAATGAGAGCCAAACTATTCCTTTTATACAATGCAATATTTATATCTCTATCACTAGGGAAACTCATGACCTGACTTCCAGTTGAAATGGAAAAAGATATATTAAAAAAAATATCTCTTAATAAAGATAGAGGCTCCTATATACTAAAATGAAGCCTATGGGGTAAGAATATTTTTGGAATGTTGAACAGATGATCCCCTTGCTGACATCATAAGCCCCTAGAATATTTTATATACTTACTAGAAAAATGGTTTCATATTAGACTTATAATGATCTAGGTGGTGAGATGCTATTAAAAGGAAGTTATGTCTTGTATTATCATGCCATTGAATATATCTAGTAACTTATTTTCTTGCCTTCCTAAGTATTTTGAGGAGGGCAGTCAGAGAGACTGTGCCAATCAATGTAGATGACTTTGTGCTCATCCTCATATTTCAGAATATTATATATCACAAATTAGAAAATTCTCTTAAAATTCTCAAGTTCATTCATTTAATAAGCATAGAAGTTGAACAAATAGGCCCCCAAACTTCCAAATTTTGCAACCTCTTACATTTCTATAAGAGTCTGATGCATGCAGAGTGCCTTTGAAAATATCTCTCTATGTGAAGACACTGAGGAGTTTGTTCCTAGAAGAGTTATGATAATGTGGATAGACTTACCTTGGAAAGATTGTAGTGTCTGCACTGACATTTTGTAACTGGCTTTGGTGTGCCAACTACAAAGGAAGAAGGATCCTTTTTGGATTATCTATCTAGTTATAACTGGAGAAGAATTCAGAAAAGCTGAGTCAGCTTGTCTCTTTTCCTCATTCTCTTGAGCTATGCTCTTGTAGGATTGAGTTGACTCCTTCATCCATAGAGTTGTTTGAGGGAAAATCCTAGAAATGATGAGGTCTCATTAAAACACACACACACACACACACACACACATACACATGTAATATACACACCCAAACATACAAACATATATTCTTTGATTTGACAAGGTAGTAAAATGTTGCTGTACTTATTTATGTCTCTTTTTCCATTTTTGTGGTTTCTTTTATGCATTAAAATATTTTGATTTTTTTGCATATCTATGCATATCTGAGCCTACCACCTAATATAAACACTTCCTTGTAAAAAAAATATACAGTCTGGCAAAATAAAATACCCCTTGGTTTTCACTTTTAAAATAAATTTTATTATTAAAATTTGAATTTTCCTTAAAAAAGAAAATTTCCATATACAGGGCAAACATAAAAAGAGGATTGTAAAGGTGATAGTGATTCTTCATTTCATAGTGCTTGATTTTAAAAAATAAGTACTAAGTTCTACATATTACTTTTTAGATAGTCCTACTTGTCTATGCTTCCTTCTGTACTCTGTATTTTAAAATCTATTTCAGTAATTCCCCATTTTTTGAAGCAATACTGCTAAATTTCTTCCTCTTTTACATTTAGAAAAATGAAAAAAATCTTTATAATAAATAATCTTTGTGGACTTCCACAGGTGGAGCCAAGATGGAGGAGTGAACCAGAGTTGCTCCATGTCACCATGAGAGTCCTCTCTGATTAAGATTAAAACATCACCACAAAACAAAGACAGTAGTGAAAAAACCATCAAGGAGACAGAGTGAAACTACTTTCAAGAAAAGAAAAATCCAATAGTTAGGCAGAGATCATCTAGGGGAATTGGGGTGAGAAGTAAACAGAGCTAGCAAAAGACTATATAGCAAGGAAGGAAGAGCAATCCAAGAGAAAGCAAAAACTGCCCACCCTACTGCCCCCACATTTGCTGTCCCAGGTTTGGGACCTACTTTCAAGCTAATATTAAGATTTTGAGATCCTGCCTGGGCAAATAGTGGTACAAACCAACCCACACCCTTTGAGATTTAAAATCTGTGGAGAAGTCCAGAGTCCTAGCCCAGGGTAGTCTGGGCAGAAGTGGGGTGATCTGTGTAGGTCTGGAGTAAAACCAGGATTTCCATTCTGAGTTTGGGATAAGAACATAGTATACAGTTTGGGGTGGCTGATAGTACTAAGTATTAATCTTTCTGCCTAAAGGTCAGGGCAGAGTTCCAAGACAGGGCAATCAAGAGTGTGCCTGACTGGATCAAGTACACAGCAAGACCAAAAATTTTACCCTAAGCCTAGGGCTAGAATTTATTCAGCCCCTGACCTGATCAAGGTCAGAGTGAAATCAAAAGCTTACTCCCAAGCCTGAGGCAAATCCATAAGCCATCAGCATCTCAAGGGTTAATTTAATCAGCAGGGGGAGGGGACTGCCAGAAAATAAGCTGAAAATAATATCAAGCAAGGACTGAAGTTTAAGAGGGTACCCCAACTTTCCAGAAAACAGAGCCAACCTATAATTAGATAGGGAAAATGAGCAAACAAAAAAAAAAACCCTAACTCTAAAGAATTTTTATGGAGACGATAAGCAAGGTATAGAAACAGAAGGGGATAGTGAAAGCAAAGGAAACACACACCAAGTCCAAAAGAAAAATATGGATTTGACAGAAATTCTCAAAAAGCTCAAAAATACTTTAAAAATCAATTAAGAGAGGCAGAGAAAAGTGGGGAAGAGAAATGAAAGTGATACAAGAAGAAAGGAAAGTGATAAAAGGAGAAATGAAAGTGATGCAAGAAGAAATGGGCCAACTGAAAAAGGAGAACCAAAAACTGTCAGAGGAAAATCAGGCTTAACAAATCACAACTGACCATCTAGAAACTAATGATTTCATGAGAAATCAAGAAAAAATGAAGCAGAATCAAAGGAATGAAAAAATCGAGGAAAACATGAAATATCGTATTAAAAAAATTTACCTAGAAAATATACATAGAAAAGAAAATTTGAAAGAATTCACAAATCACCTCCAGCAAGAAATCCTCAAATGACAACTTCCAGGAATGTAACAGCTAAATTCAAGAGCCACCAAGCTAAGGAGAAAATTCTTCAAAAAACCAGAAAGAAACCATTCAAATACAATGGACCTACAATCAGGATCATACAGAACCTAGCTGCTTCTACATTAAAGGATCAGAAAGCACGGAATATGATATTCAGGAAGGCAAAAGATTTGGGTTTACGACCCAGAGTCACTTATCCAGAAAAACTGAGTATATTCTTCCAGGGGGAAAAATGGGCATTTAATAAGATAGAAGATTTCCAAGCATTCCTGAGGAATAAATCCAATCTAAAGAAAAAATCTGAAGTCCAAATACAAGACACAAAAGAAGCCCAAAAGGGTAAATAAGAAAGAGAAACTTTAAGGGACTCATTAAGGTCAAAATGTTTATATGTCTACATGAAAGGAGGATTTCTATAATTCTCAAAAATTACTTTTAATAGTAGAGAAGATAGAAGGAATTTATTCATAAAGAGGGTGAAGTAAGCTGATTATGATGATATGATATATATGATGATATGATGTGTATGTAAATGTGATAATGTGGAATAACATATATGAGCATACATATATATGATATGATATGTATGCATATGAATGATATGTAAAAACATCAATCAAGGGCTGAAAGAGAAGGTTGCATTGTAAAGGTGGAATTTTACTGACCTTCTTTCTCTCAGACCCATCTCCCACTGAAAACAGCTTCCTTTTTATAGCACTGAGAGAAAAGGGAAGGGAGAGATAGAATGGTGTACATTATATAACATAAAGAGGTGTGAAAAATCATTATAGAGAGGGCCTCCCCCCCCCCCTCTCTCTCTCTCTCTCTCTCTCTCTCTCTCTCTCTCTATATATATATATATATATATATATATATATATATATATATATATATATATATAAAACAGTGGTGACAGGAAATGCTTACTCTTTACTCTCATCTTAACTTGTACAGAGAGGGAAAAACAAATATACTCAATGGGGTATAGAATTCTATCTTATCCCACAGAAGACAAGGGAAGAGGGAGGTAATTGGAGGGATGGGGAAGAGGGGATTGGTGACAAAAAAGCAAAATACTGGTGAGGAGAAGGAAGAGAAAGTTAATAGAGCAGAATCTAAAGGGAATAATAGGATGAAGGGAAATACACAGGTAGTAATCATAACACTGAAAGGGGGCAGCTGGGTAGCTCAGTGGATTGAGAGTCTAGAGATGGGAGGTCCTATGTTCAAATCCTGCCTCAGACACTTCCCAGCTGTGTGACCCTGGGCAAGTCACTTGACCCCCATTGCCCACCCTTACCACTCTTCCACCTGGGAGCCAATACACAGAAGTTATGGGTTTAAAAAAATAATAAAAAAAACATGTTGGTGGCTGAGTTGACATGGATGTCATCCATGAAGGGCTTTTAAAAAAAAAGAATGAACTCAAACCATTATTCGAAAGGGGATAGCAAAGTAGTTTAAAAACCAAAATCCTACTATATGTTGTTTATAAGAAATACATTTGAGAGGGGCAGCTGGGTAGTTCAGTGGATTGAGAGCCAGGCCTAGAGACGGGAGGTCCTAGGTTCAAATCTGGCCTCAGACACTTCCCAACTGTGTGACCCTGGGCAAGTCACTTGACCCCCATTGCCTACCCTTACCACTCTTCTGCCTTGGAGCCAATACACAGTATTGACTCCAAGACTGAAGGTCAGGGTTTAAAAAATAAAAAAAAAAATAAAAAATAGGGGGCAGCTGGGTAGCTCAGTGGATTGAGAGCCAGGCCTAGAGACAGGAGGTCCTGGGTTCAAATCCGGCCTCAGACACTTCCCATTCCTATAAGTCAATACACAGAAATTAAGGGTTTAAAAATTAAAAAAAAAAAAAAAGAAATACATTTGAGGCAGGGTGACACACACAAATTCAAAGTAAAAGGCTGGAAAAGAATTTATTATGCATCATCTAAAGTAAAAAAAAAAGCAGGATTAGCAATCATGATTGCAGACAAAGTCAAAGTAGAAACTGATCTGATTAAAAGTGATAAGGAAGGAACTTACATTTTGCTAAAAGGTACTATAAGTAACGAAGTAATATCATCACTAAACATTTAATTACCAAATAGTATAGCATCTAGATTTCTAAAGAAGAAATTAAATGTGCTTAAGGAGAAAACAGATTGTACACCCATGCTAGTGGGGGATCTCAACCTTCCCCTTTCAGAACTAGATAAATCAAACCAAAAAATAAATAAGAAAAAAATAAAGGAAGTGAATGAAATGTTGGGAAAAATAGAGTTAATAGATATCTGGAGAAAATTGAACAGGAATAAAAAGGAATTTGCCTCTTTTCAGCAGTACATGGTACATATACAAAGACTGACCATGTACCAAGGCATAGAAATATTGCAAACAAATGCAGAATAGCAGAAATAATAAATGCAACTTTTCCAGATCATAATGCAATAAAACTTATACTTAATAAGGGTCCTTGGAAAGGCAAATTTAAAATTAATTGGAAACTAAATCTAATTCTTCACAACTTGTGGGTCAAAACAAGTCATAGAAACAATTATGGACTTAATTAAAGAGAATGACAATGAGGAGACAACATATCAAAATCTATGGGATACATATAAAGCAGTGCACAAGGGAAAATTTATATCTGCCTATATCAACAAAATGGAGAGGGAGGAGAGCAATGAATAAACAAGACTAGGAGCTGATACTTTGAAAAAACAACCAAAAAAGAGATAAAGTACTGGTTAATCTAATAAAAAAGAAAGAAGAGAATAAAATTAACAGTATCAAAGATGAAAAGGGTGATCTCACCTCTAATGAAGAGGAAATTAAGGTAATTATTATGAACTATTTTGCTCAATTATATGGAAATAAATATGACAATCTAGGTGAAATGGGTGAATATTTACAAAAATATAAATTGCCTAGATTAACAAAAGAGGAAATAGAATTCTTAAATAATCCCATCTCAGAAAAAGAAATTGAACAAGCAATCAAGGAATTTCCTAAGAAGAAATCTGAAGAATTCACAAGTGAATTCTATCAAACATTTAAAGAACAACTAACTCCAATACTATATAAATTATTTGACAAAATGAGCAAAGGAGGTATTTTACAAAATTCTTTTTATGACACAAATATGGTACTGATTCCAAAGTCAGGAAGACCAAAAACAGAGAAAGAAAATTGCAGGCAAATCTCCATAATGATCAGAGATGCAAAAATCTTAAAATACTAGCAAAAGGACTTCAGCAAGATATCACAAAGATCATTTATTATGACCAACTGGAATTTATACCAGGAATGCAAGGATGGTTCAACATCAGGAAAACCAACCACATGACTGACCATATCAATAATCAAACCAACAGAAATCACATGATTACCTCAATAGATGCAGAAAAAACCTTTGACAAAATACAGCACCCATTCCTATTGAAAACACTAGAACGTATAGGACTAGAAGGGCCCTTCCTCAAAATAATAAACAGTATATGTCTAAAACCATCAGCAAGTATCATCTGCAATGGGAACATCTTAGAAGCCTTTGCAATGAGATCAGGATTCAAGCAAGGATGCCCCTTATCATTTTTATTATTTAATTGTACTAGAAATGCTATTGATAGTAATTAGAGAAGAAAAAAATTGAAGGGATTAAAGTAGGCAATGAGGAAACTAAATTATCACTCTTTGCAGATGATATGATGATATACTTAAAGAATCCTAGAAAATCAACTAAAAGGCTAGTGGAAATAATGAACAACTTTAGCAAAGTTGCAGGGTACAAAATAAACCCACATAAATCATCAGTATTTCTATATATTTCCAACAAAACTCAGCAGTAGGAGTTAAATAAACTACTCTTAAAATCACTTTAGACAATATAAAATATTTAGGAATCTATCTACCAAGACAAACACAGGAATTATACGATCACAACTACAAAACGCTTTTCACACAATTAAAACTAGATCTAAATAACTGGAAAAACATTAATAGCCAAAAGGTAAGAGAAGCTAATATAATAAAAATGACAATCCTTTCCCAAATTAATTCATTTATTCAGTTCCATACCTATCAAACTACCAAAAACTTTTTTATAGAATCAGAAAAAAAATTATAACAGTTCATCTGGAAGAACAAAAGATCAGGAATATCAAAAGAAATAATGGAAAAAAAGTGAAGGGTGGGGGTCTAGTAGTACCAGATCTTAAATTGTACTATAAAGCAGTGGTCATTAAAACAATATGGTACTGGCTAAGAGACAGAAGGTTGCATCAGTGGAATAGACTAGGGGTAAATTATCTCAGCAAGCTAGCGTTCGATAAACCCAAAGATCCCAGCTTTTGGGACAAGAACTCACTATTTGACAAAAACTGATGGGAAAATTGGAAAATAGTTTGGGAAAAATCAGGTCTAGATCAACATCTCACACTCTATACCAGGATAAATTCAAAATGATTAAATGATATAAATGTAGGGAATGAAATCATGAATAAATTAGGTGAACATAGAATAGTATACCCATCAGATCTGTGGGAAAGGAACGAATTTAAGATCAAGCCAGAGAAAGAGAGAATATTACAAAATGTAAAATGAATAATTTTGATTACATCAAATTAAAAAGCTTTTGTACAAATAAAACCAATGCAACCAAAATTAGAAGGAAAGCAACAAACTGGGAAAAAATCTTTATAACAAAACTCTCTGATAAAGTTTTAATTTCCCTAATATATAAGGAACTAAGTCAAATTTACAAAAAAACAAGCCATTCCACAGTTGACAAATAGTCAAGGGATATGAATAGGTATTTCTCAGATGAAGAAATCAAAACCATCAGTAATCACATGAAAAAGTGTTCTTAATCCCTCATGATTAGAGAAATGCAAATAAAAACAACTCTGAGGTCCCACTCCACACCTACCAGATTGGCCAATATGGCAGCAAAGGAAAGTGATAAAAGTTGGAGGGGATGTGGCAAAATTGCGACCCTAATACATTGCTGGCAGAGTTGTAAATTGATCCAACCATTCTGGAGAGCAATTTGTAATTATGCCCAAAAGGCATAAAAGACTGCCTACCCTTTGATCCAGCAGTACCACTACTGGGTTTGTACCCCAAAGAGATCATAAGGAAAAATAATTGTACAAAAATATACATAACTGCAATCTTTGTGGTGGCAAAAATTGGAAAATGAGGGGGTGTCCATCAACTGGGGAATAGCTGAACACATTGTGACATTTGGTAGTGATGGAATATTATTGTGCTGAAAGTAATGATGAACTGGAAGATTTCTATGTAAACTGGAAAGACCTCCAGGAATTGATGCAGAATGAAAGGAGCAGAACCAGGAGAACACTGTACACAGAGACTGATACACTGTGGCCCAATTGAATATAATAGACTTCTCTACTAGCAGCCATGTAATGATCAAGGACAGTTCTGAGGGACTTATGAGAAAGAACGCTATTCACATTTAGAGAAAGAACTGTGGGAGCAGTAATGCAGAAGTAAAACATGATCAATCACGCGGTTCAACAGGGATATGATTAGGGTTGTGGTGTTAAAAATCACTCTACTGCAAATATTAATAAAATGAAAATAAGTTTTGAACAATGATACATGTATAACAAAGTGAAATTGCTTGTCAGCTACAGGAGAGTGGAGGAAAGAGGGGAAGGGAAAAATCATGAATTGTGTAACTATAAAAAATATTCTAAATAAATAAGTAAATAATTCACAAAATAAATAAATAAATGAATAAATAATCCTAGTGAAGAAAAATAAATCCACACAGTGTCCAGGTCAAAAATGTGTTTAAAATTTTTTTTAAATAATATCTTGGTCTTTGTCAAAACTGTATTCTTGGTTCTTTTCACTTAACTCTGTATTAGTTCATATAATCCAAGTGTCTTTTAAATAGTTTCTTTCATGATTTTCTATGTTGAAAAAATATTCTATTACATTCACATGCCAAACTTTTTCCCCCAGCCATTTCCTAGATAGTGGGTATTACCTTAATTCTCATTCTTGTTTCCTTTTGGATTTAGGAAATTTATTTTGTTTGATATTATCCCTTTTATGGTATTATCTTCCTCCTTAACATTCATCCTCAGCCATCCTTGATTCTTTCCTTATGTTTAAGATATTTCTACACCAAATTGTGTGTTCAGTCCCTGTTTGTCCATATAAGATATGAGTTAGGTTCATCTGATATCTCTCTACCCCATCCCATAATCATATTTTATAACTTCTCATGTGCCCCAATTATGAGAAATTTAGCTTTGCAGGATAAATTATTCTTGGTTAGTAGCCTAACTCTTGCTTTTTGGAATACTGTATCCTGAGATTTCCTCTCATTTTTTAATAGAAATGTATTGCCAGGTCTTGTATGATCTTGGCTGTGGTTCCTTAGTATTTGGTATTTTTATTTCTACATGATTGAAGTTTTTTTTAATGCTAGAACTATATATTTTTACTATGACATTCCTGGGAATTTTCCTTTTAGGATTTCTTTCAGGAGGTGATCAGTGAATTTTTTTCTTTTATCATTGTGTGTTGACCACTTCAATTTATAACTTCTTGAAATATATTGATCAAGTGTAGGCAAAGATACTGGAGTGGTTTATCATTTCCTTCTCTAGGTCATTTTTCAGATAGGGAAACTGAGTCAAACATGGTTAGCTAACTTGCCCAGGGTCACATAGTTGGTGTTTTGGGCCAGATTTAAAATCAAGAAGATGTATCTTCCTGACTCCAGACCTAGTGTTTTATCCATTGTGTTTATGTTTAAATATGGAGCTGATTCTATGTAATTTTTAGGTCATTTTATAGTTGAAGTTAAGTTTGTCACATTTCTAATCAAGGAGGGACATAGGAAGAGTATGAGAACATTCCAATAGACTAGGAGTAAGTCAGAAAAGGCTTTGCTTTGGATTCTACTATCTTTGTATGGTGGCCCGGCAGGAGGTGATATTGAGTCCAAGTCTGAAACTGAACTAGCTGTACAAATAAAACCATTTTCATGATGAACAGGTTAAAAGTTAAAGAATAACCTTTGGACTCTTCCATTACATTGTGAGTGGATGTGGTCCTGAAATAAGAAACAGGCAACAGATGCAATCACTCAGTGAGAGCCAAGGACAAATATGGTACTGATCCCAAAGCCAGGTAGGCCAAAAACAGAGAAAGAAAACTACAGACCAATCTCCTTAATGAACATAGATGCAAAAATCTTAAATAGAAAGTTAGCAAAAAGACTCTTAACAAGTTATCACAAGGGTTATTCATTATGATCAGGTGGTATTTATACCAGGAATGCAAGCATGGTTCAATATTAGGAAAACCATTCACATAATTGACCATATCAACAAGCAAACCAACAAAAAATCACATGATTATCTCAATAGATGCTGAAAAAGCCTTTGCCAAAATACAACACCCATTCCCACTGAAAACACTAGAAAGTACAGACATAGAAGGACCTTTCCTAAAAATAATAAATACAAAAAGGAAAGAAAAAAAGAGCTATAGTATCAAAATCTATTTTCTTTAGGAAAATGTTTTAGGGGAAGGGATAGGGGTGGATTGGGAAGGGAAAGCCTTTTTTCAAATAAAAAAAACCCACAACAGAAAGAAATGTCCACCATTGAGAATACTGCTGAATTTAGTATTTTTCATTATTTTGTTCTCTGCAATCTAATGAAATGGAAAGACTGATGAACCTGAAGCCTAAAGTTTTGGCCTCAAGAGCCAGCCACTAAGAAACTAAGTGACTTTTGGCAAATCAAGTCACCCATCTGAAAAGGTTAATTCCTGCTTCATGGAGATAATGACAATTGTACTACTTGCTTCATAAGAGCATTGTTAAAAATAAAGCACTTTGTAGGTAAGAACACTCATACTGGCCATTTGTAAGGCAACTTTGGATTACAGATATCCCCCTCCATATTGTGACTTTCCCTGTTGTGGTTTTTATATATCACAGGTCAGAATAAGAGATTAAATATATGATACTGTAAACATACCCCAAAATAAAATAAATTCAAACTTCTTCTCTGGTATGAAGGGATTGCCAAAACGTTTTATATATATTTTCCAAACTGCATGGACTCCATACTCCTAACCCCCATGTTGTGGAAAAGATACCCATGTATTGAGTTGTGGTCATTGATTCCAAATCTAGCTTTTATGATGATTGTATCTGATAATGAGTTTGGTGAGCAAATCCTTCTTCACCTTTTGATTTTTTGAGTCTCCTTAAGCTAAGCTAAGCTAGTTGTCAAAATGGTGGCTGGCCATCATTGAATTACTGAGAATCATTTGACTTCATCCATTGAAAGAAAATGACTGGCATTGTATTTTTTTGTATCTTCTCATTTGAGTGGACACAGCTAACTCTGAAGAATAAAGCTCTATGTGGAACCTGACTGTTTCAAGTCATAAGGCAAAATATTCAAGGCAATAAATGCTTTACATGCATATGGCAGGCTGACAGATTAAGGAAATTTGAAGAAGACCTGGCATCAAGGACATCATCAGGAAAATATGACTGAAAGCAAAGATAAATAGGTTGTGTGACAAGAGAGAGATAACTAGTGGATAGTCTGTGTTATCCTCTTGATGTGAGAAGGTAAAAAAGATGGTCCACAGTATTTTTTGTGGCCCATCTATGATCAGCTTCTGGGAGAACATGAATGAGAGTCATGGGGAATTCAGGGGAAGGCATCTGATCTGCATTTGTGGAATACCTCATATTGATGAGATTACGCATCTCCTTGAATGTTTAAATATTTAGGCAATTATATGATGCTTTAACTTTCCAAAGCACCTCTACATCCAGAATAGCATTTTATCTTTACTTTTTTAATGCTCTGAGGAAGTCAGGGCAGATATTATTATTCCACTTTACAGATAAGAAAGGTGATTGTCAAGGATATGAAGTGAGCTCAGACTCATGTCAAATGTCGAAAGAAGTAAGTCACTGAAAAAAATAAGTCACTGAAATCATTGAACCTAATAGATGGGAGGAGAGAGATCATCTAGTCTAATGCTATCACTTAAAATGTGTAAAGTGAGGTTCAGAGAGGCTATCTAAGATCATACATTAAGTCACAGAGGACCCAGAATAAAAGACTTCTAGCCTACTGTTCTTGCTATGAGAAAACACTTCCTTTGGGCTTTTCCTTTCTTTATATGCATTATTCATCTTGTGCCTATCAGCAATGATGTAGGGCCAGTATTCCTTTAGTAGGTCTTATCTCCATTTTACAGATCAGAAAAATGAGACTGAGGGAAGCTCAAAAAACTTGTTTGAGGTCCTGTGTCTGGGAAATATCAGAGGTGGGATTCGAGCCCATATATTCTTATCTTTACCTCTTGCACCCTTTCT
Organism: Gracilinanus agilis; assembly: GCF_016433145.1. Taxonomy (NCBI): domain Eukaryota; kingdom Metazoa; phylum Chordata; class Mammalia; order Didelphimorphia; family Didelphidae; genus Gracilinanus; species Gracilinanus agilis. The sequence goes on from NC_058131.1 coordinate 637,714,386, forward strand.
GCTATAGTATGCTGTCTCACTGGCTTGACTTTCCTTGATTGTGAATCAACAAATTCAAATGGTTATGCAGCCAAATATTATGAATGAGTGACCATTTTCAATGCAACTTATTAAGGAAAGGAAAGGACAAAAAACCCAACCCTTGACAACAAACAAAATGAAAATAAGTTTGAGTAGCTTCCTATTTTAACTGAGCTTAATGAAACCTTTATCTTCATAACTGTTGCTATCATGGTTTGGTTGATGTCCTCGTATCTATTGAGGAGCTAACAGGTTTAGTTTTATTGTTTTGTCAAAATATTACCCAAATCAATATATCTCCATAATTCAGTGTTATACCAAGAGGCATTCTTGTGCCATATATAGCAAAAATTGTATTACACTTTTGAGATCATAGGTAATGATGACAAAGTGATCTGTGTTCAATTCTAGCATTAATGTCTGGTTTGAACAAAGCCTGAAATATGATCCTAGAGCTAAGAGGCTTTAATATTAAGATCTTTAACTGTAATTTATGTGACAGAAGATAGGGTTTAGCATAATAAAATGTAATGGGCTCCTACAGTGAAGAGGACTAAGAGACAATTGAAAACAAGGTAAAAATGGTAAATTATAAATAACCGTAAATTTTCCTTTATGTTGTTACTTCATTTATTTTTGATTTGTTAGATAGGCTCTATAATTCCTCATCTTTCTCTGCTCTAGAATCAGACATTCCTCAAAGAATATACATTTTAAGTAGTGGTCTATAATCCATCTATGGAAGCCTGGGGTTAGAATGTCAGGGCTAGATGGGGTCACAGGGATCATTTTAATTCAACCCCCAGATTTTGCACAGAAGGAAACTGAGGCTCAACGTCACAAAATTAGCTCTTTCAATTCTGCCATGAGGAGTTCTGGAATATTTTAAGCAAAAATATAGCAATTCAAAAGCTTATCTTCATTTTGGGTCTGACTTACAAAAATTCAATGCATGCTTATATAGTTGTTTTATCTTTCCCACTTCATTTCACTCTCCTCTCACTTGCCTTCACAATACTCTGGTCATTTTTTTAATGTAGGGAAAGGGAAGAGAAAGCCGTCAGATTTTTAAAAATCAGCATTCATTTTTTTAAAGGAAGAACTTGGAATGAAATATGGCTTCCAGATATTACTTCCCAAGGATTCAGTATGATCCAATTCAATTCAGTTGTTACTTACTCAACTCCTAATGTGCTAGACACCATCAGTTCAGAGATAAATACTAATATGGGAGGGACTAATTCTTCTTTTTCTTTAAAAGAATACTGATAGCCCAAGAGCCATTAAAATGAGCTAAAATCTATCTCTTATCAATCTATATTGAGTTCATACTATGAAGGCATTTAAGAATGATCATTTATGAAGAATTAACATTGATCATGAGGGAGAAAACTATGAATTCTATAAGCACCAACTGGTGGAAATGATATGTAGGAATACAGAGAAATGGGTCATAAAAACACATTCCTAACCTGCAAGGAGATTATAATTGGATGAGAAGGAATGTGATACAACATTGCCATAACTCCAAAATAAGGTAGAATGGAAAGAAGATGAGGAACCACCCTGATACTTTCTTGAAACACCCTCCTTATAGGAGAACCATTTTTTATTAAGGAACCATGACAATTAGAACCAATATGACAGGCTCATTCTTATGAAATGGCAGGGACACTTGAGGGGCAAATGTTTTAGGATTAAAACATAGAAACCATATATATAGAAACTAGTGTTGCTTACAGACAGCTCCTCCCTTCATTTCTCATACCCCTGCTAGAAGCTATAAAAGATGAGAAGTGCTCTGAGTGATCTGACTCTGTCTTCCCTTCTTTGAAGGTAAAAATTTCTTGATCTATTTGACTGCATTTGATTCAGTTCCTTAACAGGGATATGGCACGTGTGTGCTGGTAAATGTTTGACAACCAACTCTCCAAAAACAAGTGATGCACTTTTGCATATAATCCACATTTTTAATATTTTCTCCATTACTCTCTTAAATTCAGACAATTAATAGTACTAATTATATTGCTTATATTTATTAGATAATCATATGCTTATATAATAATTACACGTTATTATATAAATATATAAAATGCTGTTAATAATACTAATAATAAATTAATAATACAAATAATAATAATAATAAAATCAAGCCCTGCTTTTTGGTATTTGCCAGTTTCCAAGATATGATTGCTCACATAAAGGCAGCCCAGGAGCACAGTAAATATAGTTTTCACTTTGGATTCAGGAAGACCCGTGTTCAAATCTGTCCTCAGACACAATGTGACCCTGGACAAGTCACTTAACTTCTGTCTACTTCAGTTTTCTATTATGAAATGGCCATAATACTTTTGGTTAGCTCCCAGAGTTGATATGAGGACCAAACGAGATAATATTTATAGAGCTCTTAGTACAGTGCCTGGCACATAGTAGACACTGTATAAATGTGGTGGTGGTGATGGTGATGATGATGATATTGAAATTTTAACAATCAGCTGCAGTGAGATGGTATGAACTGGCACCAACAGACCCTTGGATAAAGAGAAAACTTTCATAAGAATATTTAAGGAAATATTGATCACTTTCAAGCTTCTTCCTTTGAAGAAAGAAAAGGATTTCACTTGATGGTCACAGAGAGAGAACACATTCCAGGCAAGGCTTATATGAATATGAATAGGGTGAGTCTTGTAAACAGTCCAGTGTGAGAAGAGGAATAATGTGAAGTATGACTGGGAAGGAAGATTGTAGTTACACTGTGGAGGTTTTTGATGTTTATAAAATTTTATTTTTAAAAATTCTGAACTTAACCAACACCTCTTGTAGATGGTTGTACTTCTAGAAACATCTCCTTGTTAAGTTCTGGTCACCATTTTCACTCAACCAACTGGAAGAGAAATAGCCTTATCTCCTAACCAGATAAAAGTGACAATTTGATCCACAGCCTTTCAAATGGGTTGATCATTCATCCTACTTGTAAATTTTGACTTAAGTAGTTAACTGCCTCCCTTCTACATAATGGGGTGACTTACTTCGATTTGGGACTATAATTAAGTTAATCAGTCATTGTAGCATGCCTGGCTTGTATCTGAGACTATCCATTTGACTCTCTTACTGAATCCTTTATCTAAGGTCCTCCCCTTCCCTCCCCTCACCCCACAAATCTCTGTACACATTCCACAATCTGGTAACTTCGAAGACCCAACTCAAATGCCATAAAAACTTCCTTGTTCGTACCATCTGGAATGGACACCTTGTGAACTCATGACATTGCTTATTCTCTTCTGTACTACTTTTCATTCTAATTTCTAATAAACTGATTTGTTTATGTGTCTTAGTGTTTCTTTTTTCTTGTTCTTTTATAATCTCAATGAACATTAAAGTCTTAAATTATCTTTGTTCATCTTCACCAGCACACAAAATAGCATCTCAATAAGCTAGTGTGTAAGAAAGCAAAAATATTAATAATTGGTTATTAAATGAATGAATGAATCTTTCCTTCTGATTCCATGCTGGTGAATATCAGGTTTGCCAGAAGTAAAAGGTCTGATGAGAATAGTGTAGTGAACAGGTCAAGCAACATGGGGTGAGTTATGGTTTGGGAACATTAACATTTCCAAGATCCTTCCTGCCCCTATTCATTTCACCTGCTAAATCATTTGCATAGGCTTGCAGAAGTTATGACTGGGTCATTGTGCTCTTTGTGCACTTTGACCAAAAGCCATTTTTCTATCAACACAGATGGCAGTCCTCTGTTTTCTAGCTTTTTTCTCCCTTGCCTAGTTTTGTTTTACATCTCTTCACCTGCCTTTCCAGAATTTAAAGGTCTGAAGTGTCATTTCTGTGTGTCTTCCTATATACTTTTTGGGGAAATGTCATCATGAGAAGCCAGAAACCTAAGGTGCAAAGAGAATTTCAGTGTAAAGGAGCCTCCTTATCCAAATTGCCAGTCCTACATTGGGTCCCCTGATTTTCTTGGTCCTTCATCTTTTTTGTTTAGACCATTGGTTCCCAAACTTTTTTTGACCTACCGCCTTTCCAGAAAAAATATTACTTAGTACCCCCTGTCACATACTATCACCACCCCCAAATGCTCCTGTGGCCATCACCACCTTCCCTGGATCACTGCAGCACCATCAGGGGGCGATGGCGCCCACTTTGGGAATCACTGGTTTAGACAAAGGTACAGAAGTCATCCCTCCTTATAATTTACAAGATTGGTCATTTGTTTGGAGAGTTTCTGCTAGAGAATCAATATTGTGCAATAGACTTGTACCCAAAGGACTCTTCCTTGGGTGTGAGTCCAGGATCCATGGTCCCTAATTATATGATCTTGTGTCAACATCTCTCCTCTTTTGGCCTCGGTGTCCTCTCTGTAGAGTGAGGATGATAATACTTGTACTGCCTGCCTCACCTACCTTCACACTACCTTTGAAAATAGCATGAGATGTAAATTGATGGTAACAACAGGGAGAGTAACATAGGACATTTGAAAGAGCATTGACTTTGGAGCCAGAGCTCTCAATCAAAATCCTGTTTCTATTGCTTATTTCTTGTGCCTCTTTGGGCAAGCCAAGTAAATTCTCTCTGCCTCATTTTCCTCACCTGTAAAATGAAAGAGGGAGGAAAGATTCGACAATTTTTGAGGTCCCTTCCATTTCTAATTCTATAATCCTATAACGTTTAAGAATCTGTCTAGCTCTAATGATCTGTGATTCTGAATCAGTGTGAGAGATGGAGCATGATATGAAGGAGAAGGGCTTAAACTTGGAGTCAGGTAGACTTTATTCAAGTATTACTGTATTATCACGGTTAAGTCACTTTGGTTCTCATTGCCCCCAAAGATCTTTAAGACTATAAGATAAAAAGACATTGCTGATTTGCACCAATGGAAGGAATTTCCATACTGGATGTTCCCCGTCCCAATAAAAATCACCTGTACAGAGTTTTTCATTTAAATATGAGATATATTGCCAGCTGAGAACAAAGCCCAGTGGTAGGCATTAACACAGTTAGGGTTTTGTTTGCCTAGCAGAAGGTGTGAATGAAAACAAATGTTTGCAATAATCATTCACAAGATATGCTGGGAATACTTCCTAAGTGATTGATACATAATAAATGAGTATTAGAAATGCAGTCATTAGCAAAAACCATCAGACATAATAATTAGGTTTTCTAGCAACTTCACCCTCATGGTACACATACATAGAGTCCATTTGGAAGTATGACTTTTCATACTCTTGGAAACTACCAACCTACTGGAATCCCTGATTAGCAGCAGCCCACTGTGTGTTAAATGAAATTCTGTAGCCCAAGGAAACAGCCTACACACATGAAAAGTGTTACACAAAGGAACATGATTTATGATAAAGTTTTCTGGCTTTGGTGGCAATTTTCTTTGCATTCCTAAATGGCAAACCATTTAGGTGACTGTCTAAATGTTTGCTTGGTTGGCGTAAATGGCAAACGACGAGGTTTTAGAAAGAAGAAAGCAGGGTAGTGTGGGGCAGGATCTAGAATATGTATACTATTGGGGGATTTAGTCAAACAATGGTTTAACTCATCTTTTTATAGAGATGGTGTGACAGAGTGGGTTTGAATCCCACTTCAGATCCTTACCTTACTAGGTGTGGGCCCATGAGCAAGTGACTTAATTTTCTGAGCCTCAATTTTCTCATCAGCAAAATGGGGATAATAACAATACTGTTCTTAAAGGGCTGTCTGTGAGGATGAAATGAGATCATATTTGTAAATTTATAAACCTCAAATCATTATACATATGTGTCAACTATGTTTAAAGCGTATTAAGTGGGTTGTAGGGAATTTTTCACAGTTCCTTTGTTCTTCAAAATGAGAAATGGGCCAGTTGTTGGTTTACTGAAGGACTCCAACCAGTCCTGCTCTAGATTTTCCAGAGAGACTTTAAAATAGAGAATTAATTAGCATTTCATCATGACCTATGAGACATTCTTTTTTGGATCATATGAAAGGAACATTAGAGGTCATCCGGATGAACCTCATCAGTTTATAGAAACTGGCCCAGAAAGGTCAAATGACTTCTCTAAAGATACAAAAGCAATGATGCAAATCAGGATTTGATCCCAGATCATTTGACTCCTAATGCAGTGGCTCTTGTCACTGTATGACAGAATGCCTCTTGAGAGGATACTGAGAGATAGCCACAGGACAACAAATCAGCTAAGTCGGAAGTGAAAACTTAATTTTATTCATTGGTATCTAGATGATCTATATAACTAGTGTGGCTAATTTTCTTCCCTATTGAATTCAGAAAAATTATGTTATAGTGGGAAGAACAGTCTTGATGGGGAGTCCTGGGTTCTTGTCCAGACCCTGTTATTGAATTTGTTGGGTGATTTTGGGTCAGCCACTTCCCTTTCTAGGCTTTGGTTTCTTCTCACACGAGAGGATGAGATTATCCTTTTCCTTCTCATTATGACTGCTCACCAATTAACAAGATTTGTTACTTATTGGTTTCTCCATGTTGGGAGGGGGAGATGTGATCCTTGAAGCTCAGAATGGATGGGGCTTGATATTCAAACTATCAGATGTAGGTTTGCTAATCTAATGACAAAGCAGACAAGCAGTTTGGTCTAGTGGAAAGCACACCAGAATTGTAATGAAGGAGACATGAACAGATATGATATATTATGGGCAAGTTAATAATCCAGCTTCTCTGAGCCTCATCTTTTCTCACCTGTTAAATGGGGAAAATAGAAGACTCTTTTCCACATGGGATCAATGTGGATAAAGTACTTTGTAAACCTTAAAGTGCCATGAAATATTCTTCTTGTTCCTAATAAATTCTGAGGATTATCTTGTCTTGAGGAGTACATACTATGTAACTTTGAAGCCAATTAGTGGTACAATGGATAAAGCACTAGACTTGGAATAAATAAAAAGATCTCAGTTAAAATTCTGATTCAGTCACTTATTTACTATGACCCTAGGCAAGTCACTTGACCTATCTAAGCCTCAATGATCTCATCTGTAAAATAGAGATAATAGTGATGTTTATCTCAGGATTGTTGCAAGACTAAAAACAGATAATATATGAAAAGTACTTTGTAAACCTTGCGAAGTATTACCTATCATTATGGCTTCTAGCCATATGAATGACTACTGAGCTGCTACAGATATCCCTTAGAAACTCAGTAGGGCTGAGGATGATGGAGTATCTAACATAGGGCTTACCAGTTAAGGGATATTTGTTAGAAGTAATTGCAATATGTCATTGTTTATATAAATACGTAAATATACAAAAATGTACCCACATGCAGAGAGATGGACAGACAGAGACAGAGACAGAGACAGAGAGACACAGAGATTCTTGATTTAATAAAAAAAAATCTATCGAGTTATTTAATAAAAAATAAAATCTATCGAGGTAGATTCAGGAAACTACTGCTGGTTCAGGTTTAGTTGGACATCCCTGGTGAAACAGTCCCGGAGAGTGTCAGAAAGGGGAATGGCTTAGAAAACACCCAAGAAAGTCTCTTGGCCCTCAGGTCACTGATCAGTCAGTGAATAATTCCTGTTAGTTACCTAGTAGTGAATGAGAAACTTAATAAGCAAATGAATCTTTGTCTTGATGCAAACATGGAAAATACTGATATAATGAATATTGATTTTAGTGTGTGACAAATAGCTGCTGAACCCTGAGAATATGAAAAAGTCACTTCTGGTGTTTATGTACATATTTTGCTACATATAGTAAAACAACAAAACAGAACAAAAGAAATTCAACCCATCACCAGGACTTTAGCATGTTGAATAGAATCCAGAGGAATTATGGAAAAATATAGACATGAAGTGTACTGGATAACAGGTAATGGAAGGCTTTCTTAGATGCACCAGTTGAGGGAGGGCTTATAATGATCAGATCATGGATCCAGTGAAATATGGAAGGAATTATAAATGTTGTCCTTCCTTCTTGTTTAGTCTGGAATCTTATGGTCATTTTAGCTCCCCGTTCAGATTGCTGGGTAGGTCATTAAGTAGAACTCTACCCCAAGCTATATTTTTATTTTCCAATCTTGTGATTCACCCAGGTCTTCCCTCACAAACATCTCTAAAGTGATTTCTTATATTTGTCAGAAAAAGGAAAACAAATCAAAACACTTAATATTTGTGCAACCCTTATCATCACTAAACCCCTCTGAGTCCCACAGTTTCCTAATCTTCCAAAGGGGGATTTGTTACTGTTTAGCAGGGGCTGACTTTCAGTAACCCCATTTGGGGTTTTCATGGCAAAGGTACTGGAGTAGTTGGCCATTTATTTCTCCAGCTCATTTTACTGATGAAGAAATTGAGGAAAAAAGGGTAAAATGACTTGCCAAGGATCACATAGCTAGTGAATATCTAAGACCAGATTTGAACTCAAGAAGATGAGTATTCCTGGCTCCAAACCCTGTGCTCTATCAACATCCCATTTATCTTCCCTTTAAAATGGGGATAATAATATTTAAGCTATCTGACAGGGTTTTATAGGGAGCTCCTGGTATGGAAATTCCCTCTGCTGATACAGATCAACCACTTGGTTGTAATTTAGAATTTTAGAGAGCTGTTGGCACTTTGAAAAATGAAGTGACTGTCACATAGTGTAAGTCAGAAGTAAGACTTGACAGACTTGAGAGAACTTTGTATATGGTAACAGCAATATTGTACAATGGTCTACTGTGAAGGACTTAGCTACTCTCAGCAATACAATGATCCAGGACAGTTCTGAGGGACTTATTGCAAGGAATACTCTTCATCTCCAGAGAAAGAACTCTTGGAGTTGGATCCAGATCAAAGCATAGTATTTTTCACGTTAGTTTATTTTTTTGGTTTTATTCTGGGGTTTTGGTTTTATAGGAGTGCTCCCTTGCAACAATGACCAATATGGAAGTACGTTTTGCATGGTAACGTGTTATGAACTCAGATCAAATTACTTATTCTCTCTAAGAGTGATGAGGGAAGGGAAGGAAGGAGACAATTTGTATCTTCTAATTTCAGAAAACATGTACTGAAAATCGGTATTACATGTAACTGGGAAAAGAAAATATCTTTGAATAAAGGAAAAAAAAGAAGTGGGAATTGAATGAGAGTCTTCCTGTTTTTCAGGGGCTTTATCCATTATGTTTTTCAGTTATTTTTAGCCATATCCCACTCTTCGTGACCCCCTTTTTGTGATTTTCTTGGGAAAGATACTGGAATGGCTTGCCATTTCCTTCCCTAGTTCATTTTATAGACAAAGGAAATGAGGCAAACAGGATTAAATGACTTGCCCAGGGTCACACAGCTAGTAAATGCCTGAGACCAAATTTGAACTCAGGAAGATGAATCATCCTCACTCCAGACCCAATGCTTTAGCCACTGTGCCAACCTTTTATCCATGAGAGCAGATCATATCTCTACAAAAATGTGGGTTATTATGAAGAGAATATTCTAAGGTCTCATTCCCACACTACTGAAATCATCACCATTTATTTGGTAAAGCATAGCAGGGATTTTTAGCAGAAGCTCAAATTTAGGAGAATAAGCAGCATGTATTATAATGCTATAGTAAAAAGAGCTCTAGACTTGGAGTCAGGAGAGCTGAGTTCAAGTGCTGCCTCTTTCACTTTCTAATTGTGTGAGTGCCCTTGAGCAAATCATCTAAGTTCCCTCACTCTGTTTCCTCATTTGTCAAGTGGTGATAATAATACTTTCACTGTATAGCTCAAAAACTCATTGTGAGAATAAAATGAAATATCTGTCAAGGTCTTTGTAAAGCATTGTATAAGCATAAGCAATTATACACCAAATCCAATTCAACAGGCATTTGTCCAAAGTCTCCTATGTACCAGGAATTTTACTAGGTGCAGGGGAACAAAGATTATAATGATCCTTACAGAAGGAACTTACATTCTACTCTTGTCTTCTTTTCTTCGTTTTTATCTTCCTTCTCCTACAGGGTATTTGAAATTCCCTCGAATAATTGGGAAGCCCTTTCAAGCTTTTCTGCTTTATGACAACCCCACCAAGAGAGAAAGAGGCCCATTAATCAGAATTGTCAAGGAAACTTATTTATATGTAATCATAAATATTTGGGGAGAGTACTTGTGATTTTTTGGGGTGGATAATTAAACCTTTCTTTAGTCATCACCAAGACTTTTCTCAGTCTAATTTTTGGGTGATCTGTAATAGGAGAAATTTCCAAGGGAGAAAAAAATCACATCCAGTTTTGCCTAGCTTGAGTGAAACATATATCTTTTGTGGCTCTTGCTTCACCCTCTATTCCTACAAAGCCCAGCAAAAATGAAGAACAACTGAGATGACAAAAGAACCAAGTGATGATCTCTTTTTTCTGCTTGGAGGGGCTCTCCTTTTCTAAGACACCGCTTTTTATCATAAACACCTAAATGTTCATCTCGAGGAAAGAGGTTGAATCAGTTTAATTGTGCATATTTAATTCAAACAAGGTTCCTTTTCTCCTCTTTTCTAAGACACATTTCAAAGTATCTTTAGTGTAACAGGTTTTAGAATTTGATTACAGCACCATCTACTGGGTATTGAATTTGGAATTTTAAAAAGCTTTTCCTGCATGTTTTACTTTCTCCATTCTCCACTCCCCCAGTCTCTGTTTTCTCTTATAATAAAAGTGGACAATTGTTTTCACAATTTGAAAAAGCTCTTGAAGATTTATGAGTTGATGATACCACTAAAATGATAAAAAAGTGCATATTTTGCCAATAATAGTTATAGAGACCAAGGCCACACTTACCATATTACCTATCATATAATTATACCAAGGGATCAATAATCTCATCAGTAAAACTAACTGATGAGGACATCACAGTAATGAATTGGCCAGACCAACAGTGGACCGATCGGACATCCTTAGACCTATTGCCTGAAAGCTGTCCATGAGCATGATGGGAATTAAAGTGGGCCATTTTGCCAAGGGATTAATCATAGTTATCCTTAACTCATATTCATATAATTTGCTTTCCTTATGCAACTAACACGAAATTGATCAGAAAAGATTTCTTGCTACACAATAGACCACTTGCCATGTATTTGTTAAAGGGAGAGATAAAGGTCCTATAGAGTTAAGGAAAGGAAAAGCTGAATCACTCACATTTAGGAAATAATAAAATGTTATTTCATGAAGTGCTGTTTTTGCCTTTCTCAATTCAAGGTTAAAACTTAAAAATGATCCTTTGTGCCTTATAGCCTTCAAAAATCATATAATTATATGATTTTCAGTTCCTTTTGGAAAGAAAGAAGAGGTTTTCTTTCTTAGGCTTTGAATCTTTTGTTGACTGTCAGTTATTACCTCTAGTGCCAAGACATTTGGATTCCTTGCTTTTCTCTTTTTTTTTTGTTAGTTATTTTATGTCAAACTATTTCTTGTGTTAAGACATAGAAAAATCAGAGATTTGTGACCTGCTCCTTTCCTATTAGTCCTCTTTCAAGAAAGAACCAGGGATTTTGGACTCCCTGAGTTTTAACTAATATAAGCATTGGTTATCATTTAAAGAGCTGCTGAACTTCTGTCTTGTGACAACAACCTACTTCCTGGGATTGTCATAAAGATCAAATGAGATAATATTTGTTAAGTGTTTAGCAAGGTGTCTGGCACATAGTAGACCCTTAATAAATTCTTGTTCCCTTCCTTTTCCCTTCTCAAACTGGATTAGTCTCAGTATCCTGTTTTTGTCCTGCCCTTTCTTTCTTGTCTTTGCATCTTTCATAAAACCATCGAATTTCAGAGTAGGAGGAGATCTCAGTGACCACCAAACCCAAACTATACTCTTGTATCTCTTCTATAATGGACCCAAGGTAATTTAGTTCTCATTTGACTCCAATCAAGGTTTTTTCCTTCTCCTTTGGGCTGGCTTTAATTGTTTTCCTACATCAAGACCAAAGTTATTTGTTATCAGCTTCCATCTATTGCCCTAATTTTGTCTTCTGGGACAAAGGAGGAAAAATCTAATCCCTCTTTCACATTTTGAAGGTCCTTCAAATACTTAAAAATAGTTATTGTGTACCTCCTGAGTCTTCTATTCCTCAGGCTAAACTGACTTCCTTCAGCCAAATGTCATTTTTCATAATTTCAAGACCCTTCAATATCCTGACTGTGGTCCTCTGGATGCTCTGAAGCCTGACAATATTTTTTCTAAAATTTGGTTCTTAGAACTTAAAATAGTGCTCTATCTCTGTCCTGATAGTGCACAGGAACTATCACCCCTTTATTTCTGTGTGTCATTTCTTCTCATAATGTAGCCCGATTTTACATTGGCTTTTTTTGGTCTGCTGTATCATACTTTTGACTCATACTGACCTTATTCTGTCCTAAAACCCCTAGATCTTTTTCCAATTCCTATTTAATCATGCTTCTCCCATAATGTACTTGTAAGAAATCTAAGTGTATGCATTTTTCTTTTTTGAATTTTACCTTATTCATTTAAGTATAGTCTTCTAGTATGTCAGGATTTTATGGATTTTGACTTTGTCATCTAGCATATTACTTCTCTTTCCTATCTTTCAATGTACCTGCAAATTTGATAACACTGTCATTAAAAAAATCTTAAATGGTATAGAGACAAGCACAGATCTCTGGACACTTCAATTGAGAACTTCTTCCAGATTCCCCTTAAGTTTTATCATGATGTCCCATGTGCCAAGGTGGCTTCCTCTAATGACATAGCTGTCATGACAGGTGAATGAAAGTACCAGCTTCTCCGTGGATCCTTCTTGATAGTATTCATCCCTCCCCTTTCTTAGATGAAGAATATTCTTCCCTCTTTGAATTTTCTTTGGTGCTCTTTGCACTTATTTCACTTTTCCTTGAACCATAGATTGTGTATATGTGTGTTTGTGTGTGTTCTTATTATTGCCTATATTAGACTATTAAGTCCTTGAGAGTAGGTTTTATATGATATTTATCTTTGTATACTCATTGACTAGCACAGCAACTTTCAATTAATACTATTTAATGTTTATTAAGCATTTACTAGTGCAAGATTTTGGATGAATGAATGAAAAAAATTACTGAGTACCAATTATATGGCAAGCCCCGTTAAATACTGGGATTAGAAAGGAAAGCAATTTAGATTTGGATTTTTAGGAGCTCATATTCTAAAAGGATACTAGTTGGGGAAGAGAGGAAGAACCATTTGTCCATAGGGTAGAGTAGCAAGACAAATGCATCTTCTTTAATACTATTTCCATTGATAAAATCCTTTATGACATTTAACCATTGGCCAGTGCCAAAGACTTTACAGTCAATATTAAAACCAGTTTCAATGAAAAAATGGATCGTCATTAAATAGTATGGTCCTCATCACTTAACTATTCAAAAAAGTTGTAAAGCCATTTGTCAGGGATGTTAGAGAGCAGATTCATGTTCTAGACAGGAATTATACTAGATGGTCTTTAATATTCCCTTCAACTAGGAGATTCCCCAGGACTCTATAGTTCAAGTCTCAGGTCTATCTCTTGTTATTTATAAATAGTAACTAGTTATGATTACTGTGACCTCATGTAAACCACTTATTCTCCTGGGCTTCAGTTTCCCCATTTGAAATAACATCTGTCTTGCCTTCTTCTTAGGATTATAATGAGACAGAAATAAGGAAAGGCATTCTACTATTATTTGTCCCTTGTAGTTATGCAATTGAGATTTGATCACTGCCTGCCATACTTGTATTTGTTGTTCAAAGAAATAAGCACTCCCTCTGAAGAATCTTTTACCACAAAATCCCTCACCACTGGACTAACTGACTCTAAATTAGTTCATTATTCTTATATAGAATCCTACAGGACATGACTGATTCTCTTAGCCAATCATAATAAAATCCTTTCAAGTCTAATTCATAACCATTTTGATTGATTCCATTGAGATTTCTGGGCCTTCTGTGATCAGTTGGTATGGGGATGGACTCTACTCCCTTACAGTTATATAGTGTTTTATATTGAAGAATTGTCTTCTGCATACTGCAAAATAAAAACTTTTAACCTGTATGAATTACAAAGAATATAATTGAGGAAATATCAATTATTTACCAGTAGAATTGAGAAATTCTTGATAATTCTTGATAAGGAAGATCAAATAGTATTTGAAGTCAGATCTGTATTTTCCAGTTGAAAACCAATTTGGTACTGGAAAATACAGATCTGACTTCAAATACTATTTGATCTTCCTTATCAAGAATTATCAAGAATTTCTCAATTCTACTGGTAAATAACTTTTCAGTTAATGAATGGACAAATGCGATTGTGTGTCTTTTGGAGAATAGGAAGAAAATTCTGTTTCTCCTGGCTGAGCCTTTAGTAGGATCCTTTTTTGACAGAGCAGTGAAATGTTCATTTATATATTTATTCATTCCTTTTTTTCAATTGATCCCTCATCTAACAACCTTAATGAACAACTATCTTCAATGAGCCAACATTAAGGAGTCTATATTATTATTCACAGCTAATTGAATAAAGAGGATGGTTGAGGGGAATCCACCTAGGATCACTGTTACTCTGGATTATAGGTAAAAGAGGATACTCAGGTGAAATCCAGAAAAAAATCAACAGGTGCATCCCTGGAGAATCTGATTCAAGAAATAATACTTGGTTCAGAGTTTGGACTTGGGACAATTTCTTTTTCTTCCAAGAAGTTATAGAGAACATTGTTCAGGTTGTTAGATAGGGTGTGCTTTTCCTGAGAACAAGACACATTAGATATTCTGAGGGAAGATTCTGTTTCAGGAAGGCCCTGAATTTCCACATGATCTTTTCTGTGTAATTTGATCTCATTCACATCCTTTTTGAATGGCTCTTGGGGGCTGAGTTGTATTTTTACTTGCTGTCACTCAGTCTCTGAATTCTATTTAGTGGAAGTCATGTAACTAGGGGAAGAGATCTGTTTTAGTTTCTCTCAGGTTGTATTTTGTATTTTCTATATAAAGTCACCTCTAGAGTCAGGTGTATGGGAGAGAAAGGCCAACAGAGCCGGTAAATGGTTTGCAGAAAGAATCCAATTAAATGAAGTGGTTCTGTTGAAAGCAAGATTGGTCTCAGATGAGCCATGTAGATGGTCAGTCTGTGGACAATGCTACTTAACCATGTAGGCAGAACATTTGGACATTGCATGTGTCATGCAGTCTTTGTTATCAACTTTTTAATTTCTTCAGATCTGCTTGAGCAGTAGATCAAATTTGGCTTCTTCCATTTCCTCTCCATAATGAAAATTTCTCTTTCCTCCACATAAACAGAGGTTTTCTTTCCATCATTAGAGTTTTCAGAAGGAAGAATAGGTTTGGTTTATACCGTGGTTAAAACAATTGAAAGGACATGAAAGTAAAAGAAATTGTTCTTAAGAGCCTTTTACTATTTAGCAAGTGCTCTTGCTTACTAGGAAGAGGCAACCTGGGCTTTGTCCTAGGACATCAGAATTTAGAAGTTCCTGATAGTATTTTTCAACATTTTAAAAATAAACTGAGGTTAGTACTTAGCAAGAATAATTGATTAAAATAGGAAGCTACTAAATGGTAAACCTCTTCTTGAGCTTTTCCTCTATTCAATCCATCTATCAATTAATCAAAAAACATGTATTAAGTACCCACTATGTACCTGGCTCTGTACAACAAAACAACCTCTGTCCTCAAGGAGGTTACATTACATTTAAAATTTATTTAATTTTAAATTTTCAGTTCCAAATTATCTCTACTTCCACCCCTCCTTCACCCATTGGGAAGATAAATATATGATACCTATTATACATATGAAGTCATATGAAACATTTCAACATTAGCCACATTATGAAAAAAATCAAGAAAAAGAAAAAAATTAAATATAATCCAATCTGCACTGAGTCCCACAGTTCTCTATCTGGATGTGGGTAGCATTTTTTTTATCATGAGTCCTCTAGAATTTTTGCGGATCATTGTATTGATGAGAAGAGTTAAATCTTTCACCATTGATTATTTTTGCAATATTGCTGTTACTATGTATATTGTTCTGTCTTTTCACATTGCATCAGTTCCTACAAGTCTTCTCTGTTTTTTTATGACCCCCTTCTCATCATTTCTTATAGAACAATAGTATTCCATCATAGTCATGTAGCACAACTTGTCCAACTTTTCCCCAATTAATGGGTGTCTTCTCAATTTCCAATTCTTTGCCACTACAAAAGAGCCACTACAAACATTTTTTTACACATGGTCCTTTTCCTTTGATTTCTTTGAGGTACAGATCTACTAGTGGAATTGTCAGGTATGCACAATTATGTAACCCTTTGGGCAAAGCTCTAAATTTTTCTGCAGACTAGTTGGATCACTTAAAACTCCATTGATGATGCATTAGTGTACCTATTTTCCCACTTCCCTTTCAATATTTGTCATTTTCCTTTTCCGTCATGTTAGTCAATTTCATGGGTGTCAGGTGGTACTTCAGAGTTGTTTTAATCTGCATTTCTTTAATCAATAGTAATTTAGAGAATTAGCAGTTTACATTCTAATAGATGCCAGCCGGTTTGCTCCTCCTTCTACTCCTGATGAGAATCTTCTTTCTTGTTCAAAAGTCTTGTGATATAGTGGGGTCCCTTTTTTCTGCTTCAACTGGAGATGTTCTGTATTCTCTCCTACTCCTAGCTAAATGTTTTCTAAAGGATGATTGGTCATTTTGTGACATACTGTGTTGCTTTTCCCTGTTACCCCACTAAAATCTCTTTTATGATTCCGATTAACTATATCTTATTTGGAAGGGAAAGGAAAGAGTATGTACATTTATTAAGAACCTACTGTGTGTCAGTCATTGTGGTAAGTGCTTTACAAATATTTTTTCATTTGATCACTAAAAAATTACTCACCAGGCTGCATTTTGAAATGTATTGCATTTTTCACATGTATTAAATATCAATTTTTAGTAGTTAGTATGGCATATGCATATATTGCGTAAATCCTCTCCTGTAAAATTCTTCCATATTCTCTGCCTGGAGAATCATTCAAATAAACACAATAATTACTTAGCCTCAAATTAGTTATATGGTATCTGACTACCTGAAGTCTAGAATGCCAGAGCTGGAAATAGCCTTAGTGATCATTTGATCCATTATAGAAGAGGAGACTGAAGCTCTGAGAAGGAAGGGACATTGTCCCTGCACCATAGAAGGCTCCACTCAACAAAAAATGTATGTATAAATTATTTTTTTTCATGTTTCTATTTGCCAGTTCTTTCTCTGGAGGTAGACATTCACAAGTTATTTTTCAAATATTAATTCTGTAGCTATATTTAGTGTTCTTTTGGTTTTACTTGGTCCACTCTTCATAATGAAAAAGTACTTTTTAAACCTTAAGGAGATATAGAAAATATTTGTTATAATTATTGGTATTCCACTGAGGGTATTCCTATGACACATTTCTAAACTGTGAATTAATTATATTTTGCTACCATTAATAATGGAACATTTTATTAAAAAAAAGGAAAACTACTTTTGTCTTTTCATCTGACCCTTGCCCTGCTTCCCTCAGAATGTAGTTCTAGGGCATTTCCCTAAAGTCAGGTTCCTTTCTACTCCTATTGGTGGTAGCTGCTTATGCTAAAGCAGAACCAGTGGCAAATAAATATAATGCCTAGAAAATTCTTAGGTAATTTAATACATGAGCTTAGGAAGGACTATTTTGAAGTAGCATTTTTTTTTGTAGGGGATTCTAGTCTGGTTACTAAGGAAAAATAATTAAGTAGAACCAGTACCCAAGTTTAATCTTTTGCCAAATATTTGCCTGTTGCTGGATAGCTACACATCACAAATAAGCTCATGTGAATATAGCCTATTATTTTTATATACAAATCATTGACTCACTTAAGTATTTATTGAACACAATATTAGGAAGCAAGAGGTAGAACAGTGTAGGAAAAGTGCAGAACTTAGAGTAGGAATTCAAGTCATTTAATTCAACCCATATTTCTTACGTGTCTATTTTGTGCAAGGAATTGAACCAGGTGCTGGGCAAAGACAATACCAAAATAGTCCTTGCTCTCAAGTAACTGAAGTCCTGTTGGAAAGACTTGAATTCAGTTCCTTGCTCTGCCATACTAGCTATATGACCTTGAGCAAGTTACGTAACATCCATTAGCCGTATCATAATTCATGCACTATCTATCCCCATGAATTAGCTGCAACAAAAGGAGTATGTAAAACACTCTATTACTGTAAAGTTATTATTAGAAAATTGAGAGTACATTGGTGGGTAGCAAAGAATTTTGAGTCATTGTAGAATACTTTGGTCCTCAGATGGCCAATCCCTCAACCAATCAGCAGGGACAGGGAGATCTGGTGAAAATATGAGATGCCAGTTCTGATGAGTGGTCAAATGAACTCACATCTCTCTCCCACCCCCTGGGAAGCCATGGCACATGGGTGGAATAGTCCTATGAGTAGCATAAAGTTTCCCATTATAATCTATTCATCATTTGTACAAAAATCAGTGCAAAGAGTCTTGAGTTCCAGTCTTTGCCACTATATGATTATTTGACTTTGGAAACTGGTTTTATATATTATTGAGCCTCAGTTTTCTCATCTGTAAAATGACAGGGTTAAACTAGGTGATCCATATCAATACCTTGCTTCTCTCCATTCCCCCCTAAACTTTTGTGGCTCTCTCTCTTCTGCCATTTAAAATCCTATTTTATTTGGTTCCCATCTACCTATATAGTATTATTTCATATCACTCCCCTCCACACCCTTCTCTTCCACTCATACTAAGCCAACGTGTTCTACTCTGCATGTGATCATTCATTTCCCATTTGTTTACCTTTACTTGGAGAGTCCTCCATGTTAGTATTTTACTTGCTTCTCAGAAAGAACTTCCTTCAGAGCACTGCTCAAGATGCTTCTTAAATGAGTTCTTTCCTAATTAGCCATTATTTAGTACTCTCTTCCTCTTGAAATTACTCTTTATCATTTTAGATTTACTTCTTTCTGTGTACGTTGTATCCTTTAAGAAGTACATAAGCTTCCTGAGGGCAAGGACTGTTTCTTTTTTGTTTTTGTATTCTAGAATCTATTACAGTACCTTACACATGGTAGTTGCTTAATAAATGTTTGTTGAATTCAATTGAATTTAGAAGTATCTTTTTGACTCTTAACATTCTATAGCTTCATAAATACTATATAGAAGAATAAGTATTTCTCTCCCTTATCTCATCCCCTTTCTTGTTCTCTCAAAACTGTAACCTAAGTGACAGAAGTATAAATGTCATTTCACAGAATCATTTATATAAAGTATTAGATGATGTGATCCCAGAAAGGAAATAGCTATTTTTGAGAAAAGAATTATCTGTGCTTTCTACCACACAATTTAATTGAAGTTCAGAGATATTTAAAGGCTGCATAGCATCTAGGCATGCTGTTCTTCCTGACATAAGCCCTGGCCCTTGAGTATAAGAGGTATTGAGCTACTCTGATTGAACTAATGGTCTCTGCTAATGTGGATCTTCTTCTCCTCTTCGGAAGAGGGCAACAAATGCAGTTATTAAATATCTGGCTTGTTCTTTGTGTTCCATTTATCCAGACTCAATACCTGTGCTCAGCACTGTAGCCACTTAATTGTTCTGTGCTGCTTTATGTCACCATAGCCCTGCAGATTGGAGACAGAGAGGACCATGCTTCTTTATTGGCACGTTGGACTCTTTCCAGACTCAATAAATCTTCAGTATCCTGGTAATAATTACAAAGAGTTATGAAGTTTTCATCTTTAAAACTAACTTTGAGTGGAGGTAACAATGAGGGAGAAGACAGGATGAAGGAAGAAGAGGGAAGAAAGCATTACTAGCTAAGATCATAAAAGCATTAGAAAGGAATATCACACTATACTTTTCAATCAGCGAATGAATAACTGTTTATTTAGCACTTATTTCCTGTAGATGGGTACTCTGGGTGATATGGGAGGAAAAAGGAGTAAGATATAGGCTCTGTGTTCAAAGTGCTTATTATCTTGTAAGGAAGATGTGACCAGTAAGAAGAATATTAAAACAGGGGTTAGGAGACCTGGGTACTAGACCTCATATGACAATTGTCCAGCTACGTGACCTTTAATGGGTTATTTTGCCTTTCTTGCCCTTGGCTTCCTCATCTTTAAAAAGAGGACATCAAACTATCATAGATATCAAACTCACACCCTACTGTGTATTCACAACCAGATTAAAATATAATTAGGAAATATTTGACAAATAAAAATACAGTATAACACAGAAGATGCTAATTTATGGTCTAAGCCATGTATTTCTATTTGAGTTTGACACTACTAGACTGGATAATCTTTTAGATCCCTTTTGCTTCTGAATTACTATATTCAACATACGGTATATGAGAGGCAGCGTGACAGTGGATTTTGATCATCTTGAGATTAAACAAAACCTGAGTGCAAGTCCTGCCTAAGACACATATAAGCTGAGTGATCATGGACAAGTTAGAAACCTCTCAATGCTCCAGTTAACAGTCTATAAGCTATATATGTTATAAACAAATTGCTGGTCTTTATGGGTGAAGGATGTTTTCATAATGGGTATTTCCCCAAACTGATGAAATCCCGAGTCTAGACTAAATAATTATATGACAAACAATCAAATAAGGTGTATAGGCAATAAGTGGAATTAGATGTCAAAGGAGCAAATGACTACCAGGGTTTGAGTCTGGTCAGGATGGGCTTCATGGATGAAGTGGGCTTGATCTTAAAGAATGGATTAGATTTAGTAGATGGCATTTTTAGACAGAAGTGTTTGTGAATAAGTAGGTAGGAATACATACAGTATGTCTCGCAGGAAATATATAGACCAGTGATTCCCAAAGAGGGTGCCACCACCTCCTGGTGGGTGCTGCAGCGATCCAGGGGAACTGTGATGGCCACAGGTGCATTTATCTTTCCTATTAATTGCTACTAAAATTAAAAAAAAATTAATTTTCAGGGGCACTAAGTAATATTTTTTCTGGAAAGGGGGTGTGTAAGGGTGAAAAAGGGGTTTTATGGGTTCAATATATTAAAGATGGTTACCAGAGGATAGAACTATTATCAATCCTCAATTAAGAATAATCTCAAATCAAAATTGACTTTTATAGAAGTTTATTTACATGAGAAGAGAGAGGAAGTACGGAGATAAGAATCTATCCCACAGATTAGTCCAGGTAGATCTTAACCCTCAGCTGAGGGTTAAAGGGCCTGAGGCCCGGAAGTGAATGGAGCAAACTTCATTCACAGAGTCTATAAAAAGAAGTTTCTTAATAGAAGTTCAGGAAGATTCGGTCTTTAAACTTATCATGTGGACCAGTCTCGGTCACTAACCAGCAAAGCTCCCTCAGGTCCCCTTCACCAAACCAGAAGCTGCCTCACTCACTCAATTCCCTCTTTTAAAGGGGTCACGTATCTGTCACTTCCAGTGCCTTCCCTTAGCCTGCGTGTCCAATCACAATAGATGCTTTCCCCTAGAAGGCATAGGGGGCGGTCCATTGATTCTGATTCATTACTCACTCTAGCACATGTGGGTTAGGACCTCCCAGAATTGGAAGGTGCTCTCACCTTTGGTGATTAAATCTAAAGATGGGCAGTGTAGACTTAATCTAATTATCACAGGCAATAGGCCAAAAAAGTTTAGGAACCACTGATAGAGACCATAAAACCAGAACTAAGGTTTTCTGGGACAATAAAGAACAGGTAACTAGGAAAAACAACTAGGGGAGAACTCTCAATTCTATATTAAGGATTTTGGATTTATTCTATTGGCAAAGGAATTGTTTTGAGTACTTTGGAAAAAATCCTTAGACAATGAATACATGGATAAATAATTTATTTTGTGCCCAGAAGTCATTCATTAAGTCTGAATAATCAAGCAGTAGCATGGCATAAAGAAAAGAATATCCTTATCTGTTTCTAGACTTTTTTTGGAGGAACTGGTAAAGTTTGCAATTAATTAAAATGAGAACTCAGATCTCTCCTTAGAATAATGGAATTAGTGGTTGAATTTTCTAAGTCTCAACTCTATAGAACTTATAAATGCTGATAGAAGAAGATTGTTTATTAAGGTTGTTGAATAAATGAATATATAGATGAACATCTTATTGAGGCAAACCAAAGGTATGGCAAGATATTACCAAGAACATGTAGTTATGATATTCTTTTAAAAAGATTATTTGTTTGTTGGTTACATTCAAATTCTCTAGTTAGTTCTATTCCTTTTTCCACTCCTTCCTTTCACTAGAAAAGACATCATTTGACAAAAAAGGTAAATATAAACTATGTCTTTCATGTTTCTATTTGTCATTTTTTTCTCTGGAGGTGCACATTCACAAGTTATTCTTCAAATATTATTTCTGTAGCTGTATATAATGTTCTCTTGATTCTACTCATTTTGCTTTTCATAATTTCATGCACGTCTTTCCATATTTTCTCTTAATTAAGATGCTTATCATTTCTTATGGGGCAATAGCATTCCATTACAATTGTATAGGTCATAATTTGTTCAGCCTTCTCCAATTGATGGTCATCACCTCAGTTTCTACTTCTTTGTCACTATTAAGAGAACTATAAATATTTAAGAACATAGAGATTATTTTCCTTTTTCACTCTGATCACTTTGGGAAACAGATCCAACAGTGGTATTGACGAGTCTAAGGTTACACCCAGTTTTATAACTCTTTGGCTATAATTCCACGTTGCTCTCCAAAATGGTTGCATCAGTTCACAGTTCCACCATCAGTGTTAGGTGTCCTCATTTTTTCCACATCCATAAGGGTTATTTAAATGAAATCCAGTTGTCCTGTTTCATCAGCCAATCAATGAACCATTCAGTCAATCCAATTAATGAATATTCTTATGCTAGGTACTTGGCAAGGAGCTGAGGATACAGAGACAAAAACAAAATAGTCCCTGTCCTTAAGGACCTTACATTTAATTTAGGGGAATGACACATATACATAAAAGTATATATGAAATATATACAAAGTATATTGAAAGTAGTTTCAGTGGGAGAAGGCACTAATATTTGGAAAGATGAAGGAAAGTCTTGAAGGAGATAGAGTTGGAGTTGAGCTTGGAAGGAAATTAAGGTGAATTATATGCACAGAAAATAGCCTTTTAAGGGTCCTAGAGACAGGAACTAGAATGTTATGTGAGATAGAATATAGACCTTCTACTAGAGTGTTTCTAGGCCAAATGCTCAAAATTGTTAGTTCATGGGTCATAATTAGCTCTATTTCCAACTTCCCTGACTTCATATTCAATCTCTTTTTAAAACTTTCTTAAAAATTATATGTAGAGGGGGGCAGCTGGGTGGCTCAGTGGATTGAGAGCCAGGCCTAGAGACAGGAGGTCCTAGGTTCAAATCCGGCCTCAGACACTTCCCAGCTGTGTGACCCTGGGCAAGTCACTTGACCCCCATTGCCTACCCTTACCAATCTTCCACCTATAAGTCAATACACAGAAGTAAAGGGTTTAAAATTTTAAAAAAAGCAATAAAAATTATATGTAGAAACAATTTTTGACAATTTTTTTCTAACATTGTGCAATTTGGATTCTCTCCCTTCCTCCACATCCACCTCCTCCAGATGGTAAATAGTCTGATATAGTTTTTTCTAATGCTTTCATGCAATGTATATTTCCATATTCCTCATATCATGACACAAGACACATACAAAAAAACTCTCATAAACCTGGTCCCACCGCAACCCCAGCTTCTAGTACCTTTCTCTCTGGGATGATTTCCCATCTACTCTGAATTTATCTTATAGACAAGATCCCTAGTATTCACATGTTGACTTCCCAATTAGAATGTGAGCCACTGTTTTCTTATGTATGTGGAAATGCCCATCTTACTTAGCATATGTTAAGGTCAGAATTTTTTAAAATGTAGATGTAAAAAAGAAAACAATACAGAACCAAAAATAAATAAGAAACATATTATACTTAAAGTAAACCCACAATGGATGCTCACTCATCAGTGAATAAAATTCAGTAGAATTTAGAATTTTTTTTTCTCAGAGGCTTTGACAATTTTCACATCTTAGAGCAATGAGAAATGCACTCTAAATCCATAATTCCATGCTCAGTGTTTTAATGCCTTTGGAACCATTTTGACTATTCACTTTTGGTCAAACCAAACAGCCATGCATGAATGGTCCACAATGTGCTGTGACTAAAGGGAATGATGCCTCTCTGTTCATCGCACTGTTAGGTGAAGTATGGCTGATGGATTTGAATTGAAGTTTTAAGTGGAACATTTTCCTGATCCGTGGATATCCCCATACATGGAATAGTTGTTTATGTTGCAGGAAACTCACCTGAATGGATGAAATAGACACTTTTGACTCTTCTAGGTCATAGATCATAGAGTGAGAAAGGACCTTCAAGATCATATAATCTAGAATCTATCATTCTACAGATATGGAAACTGAGGAAATGGGAGGACAAGTCCTTTTTCCAAGATTCCCACAAACTAGTTAATGTTGGAGTTAGTACTAGAGCCCAGGTCTCTTGCTTCCTAATCAACTTCCCTTTCCTCTGTACCATACTTGGATTTGTCCTCATGAACAGGTAGAAATGGTCCTTCTCATACTCCCCCAAAGAGTATAGGGGGAATGTGTATAAAGGTGGGTTGTTAATTACAGTCATAAACACCATGAAAAATGCATGTAATAAAACTAAGGCTATTATAAGGAAAAAATCCAATGAAAGATGTCCAGTACACTGGCAAGATGGAATGCCTCCTTCCATATGTATGACTTTTACTCAGCAAGTAATCCACAGTTTAAAGAACTTTTTTTTAATTTAATAAAGAGGTTATTTTAAACTTAGATCTGCAAAACACTCATACCTCCAGCACATGGCCTCAGTGAAATATCCCTCTACATGAAAATATAGACAGTTAGTTTTTTCTTCCAAAGTGAAACACTGCACAGTCTTTCATTACTGGTTTATTATGCTTTCTGTATCTTTGCTCATTTTTCACCAGTATTGCATTAAGTATTGATATTGATTTCTTGTAAATGGTGCTGAAATGGATGGCTCCCAGTTTTTGTTATTGTTCTGAAGCACTTGTATGTAATTTATTATAGCTGCACATGAGCCTGCCCCTTGCTGCCTTGGCGTAAATTAAATGTGCCACGCATTGGCCCCTGCTCGTCACAGACATTTCTCATTCGATATCAAAAATTAGTATGTAGAAAATTTCTTTTTCTTCATTTAAAGAAAAATAACAATGTATTTGATGGGACTTTAAAAGTTGATTGTTGATTTGGGGAACTTTGTGAATTCATGGAGAAAGAGTAAGTGGAAGTCCTTTAACAGAGGGGTCCCACCGCAGGTCTGAAATGGGGTGTGTATGAAGAGAGCAAAAGCACAGGCTAGAACATTGACCATCTGGCCTAGAGACTTGGCTCTGTCACTAACATGTGATAATCCTGGCCAAATCACTTTTCTATTCAATTCGACACCCATTTATTAAGCATCTACTGCATGCTAGGCAATGTGCTAGCTACTAGGGACAAAAAACTAAAACCAATAGCCCCTACCTTCAAGGACTTACATTTTATGAAGGAAAAAAATAACTTATCAAATAAATACAATGTAATTCATTGGGGGATAGGAGAGCACCAAGAAATGTGGGAATTAGGAAAAGTATCTTAGAGAAGGTGTCTTTAACTTGAGCCTGGAAGAGAAGTATGGGGTCTGTGAGGTAGTAGAGGGCAGGGGAGGAATCCTAGACATGGGGGAAAGTCATTGCAAAGAGACAGGGCCATTTATGGGAAATAGAAAGGATAATGCTTTCTCCTCCTTCTTCCCTTCCCTTCCCTTCCCTTCCCTTCCCTTCCCTTCCCTTCCCTTCCCTTCCCTTCCCTTCCCTTCCCTTCCCTTCCCTTCCCTTCCCTTCCCTTCCCTTCCCTTCCCTTCCCTTCCCTTCCCTTCCCTTCCCTTCCCTTCCCTTCCCTTCCCTTCCCTTCCCTTCCCTTCCCTTCCCTTCCCTTCCCTTCCCTTCCCTTCCCTTCCCTTCCCTTCCCTTCCCTTCCCTTCCCTTCCCTTCCCTTCCCTTCCCTTCCCTTCCCTTCCCTTCCCTTCCCTTCCCTTCCCTTCCCTTCCCTTCCCTTCCCTTCCCTTCCCTTCCCTTCCCTTCCCTTCCCTTCCCTTCCCTTCCCTTCCCTTCCCTTCCCTTCCCTTCCCTTCCCTTCCCTTCCCTTCCCTTCCCTTCCCTTCCCTTCCCTTCCCTTCCCTTCCCTTCCCTTCCCTTCCCTTCCCTTCCCTTCCCTTCCCTTCCCTTCCCTTCCCTTCCCTTCCCTTCCCTTCCCTTCCCTTCCCTTCCCTTCCCTTCCCTTCCCTTCCCTTCCCTTCCCTTCCCTTCCCTTCCCTTCCCTTCCCTTCCCTTCCCTTCCCTTCCCTTCCCTTCCCTTCCCTTCCCTTCCCTTCCCTTCCCTTCCCTTCCCTTCCCTTCCCTTCCCTTCCCTTCCCTTCCCTTCCCTTCCCTTCCCTTCCCTTCCCTTCCCTTCCCTTCCCTTCCCTTCCCTTCCCTTCCCTTCCCTTCCCTTCCCTTCCCTTCCCTTCCCTTCCCTTCCCTTCCCTTCCCTTCCCTTCCCTTCCCTTCCCTTCCCTTCCCTTCCCTTCCCTTCCCTTCCCTTCCCTTCCCTTCCCTTCCCTTCCCTTCCCTTCCCTTCCCTTCCCTTCCCTTCCCTTCCCTTCCCTTCCCTTCCCTTCCCTTCCCTTCCCTTCCCTTCCCTTCCCTTCCCTTCCCTTCCCTTCCCTTCCCTTCCCTTCCCTTCCCTTCCCTTCCCTTCCCTTCCCTTCCCTTCCCTTCCCTTCCCTTCCCTTCCCTTCCCTTCCCTTCCCTTCCCTTCCCTTCCCTTCCCTTCCCTTCCCTTCCCTTCCCTTCCCTTCCCTTCCCTTCCCTTCCCTTCCCTTCCCTTCCCTTCCCTTCCCTTCCCTTCCCTTCCCTTCCCTTCCCTTCCCTTCCCTTCCCTTCCCTTCCCTTCCCTTCCCTTCCCTTCCCTTCCCTTCCCTTCCCTTCCCTTCCCTTCCCTTCCCTTCCCTTCCCTTCCCTTCCCTTCCCTTCCCTTCCCTTCCCTTCCCTTCCCTTCCCTTCCCTTCCCTTCCCTTCCCTTCCCTTCCCTTCCCTTCCCTTCCCTTCCCTTCCCTTCCCTTCCCTTCCCTTCCCTTCCCTTCCCTTCCCTTCCCTTCCCTTCCCTTCCCTTCCCTTCCCTTCCCTTCCCTTCCCTTCCCTTCCCTTCCCTTCCCTTCCCTTCCCTTCCCTTCCCTTCCCTTCCCTTCCCTTCCCTTCCCTTCCCTTCCCTTCCCTTCCCTTCCCTTCCCTTCCCTTCCCTTCCCTTCCCTTCCCTTCCCTTCCCTTCCCTTCCCTTCCCTTCCCTTCCCTTCCCTTCCCTTCCCTGCCCTGCCCTGCCCTGCCCTGCCCTGCCCTGCCCTACCTGCCCTTCCATTTTAGGTGTATAGATATAAATTTCTATTTATACATATTTATTATACATATGAACATGTACACATATGCATATATTTGCAAGCATATTTGTTTTCTCTTTCAACATGCATTTCTATTGCATATTTCCTATTCATCCCTCTGAGTTTTTACAGAGTTCATACTATATGACTTCCCATTATGTCAGGGGCTGCAGGTGATACCAAGAAATCTAAGTATGGTGCTATAGAAAGTAAAAGCATTAACCCAGGAGTCCAAAGGCCTTTTTGAAGCCTCTGCTGTGTTCCTAAATAGATATGTGAATTTGCATGGGCCATCTTACTTCACTGGATATCTATTTCCTTGTTTGTAAAATTAAGGAGCTGGACAAATGACTTCTTATATCTCTTATAAGTCTATAGTGCCTTCCTCACAGGATTTTACAGTCTAGTGGAAACCCAGAGGAACCAGGTGAGTAATATTAAATGATAAGGGATGCTTAACTATGAGAGACAGAGCTAGGCATTCTCCATCCCTATGACTTCATGATGCATCTGGCATTTTCTCCTTGGCATGTTAGAGGAGTGTCTCCCTGAATGTCCTGCACTGTATCCCAAGCCTAGGAAGTCAACATTTCTCTAATTTCAGGATGTTTTACCTCAAGTTTCAGCTACTATTTTTTATCCCCAATGTCTTCTTTGCTGCATTTGTGTAGCCTGTGCTTCAGCTGGATGGTTTAAAAAAATGTATTATTTCCCCTCTGTACATTTTCCAATTAGAGAAGAAGATTTCTGTTGAGGCAAAAGAACAAAGTGCAAGCTTACTCAGAGCCCAGGGTGTTTTGAGAACCTGAGTTAGACTTTTCCTCATATTGCTTTGTGTCGCATCAAAATGTTCTTGGTGTACAACATGGCCCATTAATTATACTTTCATTTTTATTTATAATGGGACCCATACACCTTCAAATGGAGTAGATGCAAACCCTTTGTGGAATATCAATCTTAGTTCTGCTCAATTGAATTAAACCCAATTGCTATTTGAAGGGCTCTTCTTGAGTTTTCTTTCTAAGACCTGATAACACCCCTATTCTTCCTCTAACCACTATAAATAGGCCAGTTGCCTTTCATTATTTCCCTTTTAGGGGCCTAGTTAGATGCAGCCACTGGTCTTGATGAACTCAGCCCTTCACTCAAACCTGAAACATTTTTCCCAACAGGGAGTCCAATAATACCCTTCCCTCTGCCACCCCTTCAATTCTTTATTAAGAAATCCCTGAATTCCTTTCTTTTTTTGACAGGAAGAATCAAGATACGATATAAAGTATTTAAGTAACTGAGAATTGTCATTATCTGGGAGACCAGTCTTTGAACAGGCTGGAGACAGCTTTATGGAATGGAAGAGAGAACATAAAACTTGGACTAAGAAGTCTTGGGTTCCAATGCCAGCTTTGGCATTTGCTAGCAGGGTAACCATAGGTCAGCCAGTTAGCCTTCCATAGCCTCAGTTTCCTCATATATAAATTGGGGATAATGATGCTTGTTCTAATATGCCTTATCAATGATCTGTAAGGAAAGCACTTGGTCAGTGGAGAAGCACTGTATCAATATGAACTACCAGTGCATGGCACCTGGATGGTTTCTTCATTTTCTCTGAACAGGATAATGGTGCCAGCTGTTAAAAACCAAAGCAAGTTAGGAAGCCAGCAGCTCTTATGGCTTTAACAAATCAGCCCTTTTAAAATCAGAAAGCTATACAGTGTGCCAGAAAATTGGAGAGATCATTTTAGCTTAGCTCTCAGTAAATTGCATTGTGTTGGGGAAAAGGAAAGTCATGGAAATTCAGTTCTTAAGTAGAGGGCCCAGGTGTTACAGCCCCTCACACAGAAAATAACACAGAGTAGGCATTCAGTCAATATTAAGTTGAATAGGAATTCACTACGTGGTCCTGTCATTGCATTCAGTCCAAAAACTTTCTCTGCCTACTGTGTGCAAAAGGCAATGTGTCTGGCGCATAGCAAGGTTGATAATGGGTTGACCAAAGACGTAATAGATTGGGCTCCATGGGACACACATGGTCAACCATAAAACTGGAAACGATGGGATAATTTAAGGGTCTCACTATTTAGAAGAAACAAGGAACCCTGCATCATTAATTCTAGTGTGCAATGACTCAGTGATGGCATTGTGATGAGCAGTGACAGATTCAAATATGACCAAAGATGATTTTAATTATAAACCTGGGCAAGGTAAAGTGTTTTTAGGAAGCTATCATGAAATCATACAAATGTTCTAAGTCATTTTATTTTTCAGACACACACACACACACACACACACACACACACACACACACACACACACACAAAACAAATTTGGCTTCCATCGATTATAAAATTGGATGTTGTGCTTTTACTAAAGTCCTGAGTGTCCTGGGCCTGATACACAGTGAACAGGACAATGAAATAATCTGATTTTGTAATTGCCAAATGCAAAAATGTAATAATCCTATTCTCAAAGACTGTTAGTATGTTGCCTGGAAAAAAAGAGATACAAACAAGCAAATGGATTTTTTTTTTCATATTTCTAGCATTTGAAGTTACAATAATGTCCTAAATAACATTTCCAATTTCCTGATTGATCGATTTTGCCATGGTTCATCTATATAGTTATGTGAATTTTGAAAAATCTGGCCAATTACAGTTTTACAGACTTATGTACCATACTTCTTAGCAAATAAGCTAAGATTTTCTTTTCATTTTTTTTGGCTTTTATATTTCCCTTCTCCACCTGCCTAAATTCCTTCTTGACTCCCATCTGAAGTTGTATCTCTTTCATGAAGCTTTTGCTGAATATTTTAGTCCATGATGAGAAGTTCTTTTCCTGGTAGCCAGGGGCTTACTGTCTTCACCATATATAATAGGTACATAGACACTTGTAACACCAGATGATAAAAACTTGAATCTGGAATCTGCCATGTTCTAGGCAGGTGACTTTACAGATAAAGATCGGGATAGAAATGTGACCAGTGATTTCAGCAGTATAGGAACTACCAAGGAAGGAAACTTTGAGTTTGTATCAGAAATAGGACTGGAACCCAGAGCATCTGGGTATCAAGGGCAATTTTCTAGCTACTACCCTATGGTGTCTCATGAGGTCTTGGGTACATTAAGCCTTAATATACTCATCTGTAAGATGGATATGACAATACCATCCCTGCTTAGAAAGAAGAAAGTGTCCAGTAAAAAAACAACAACTATCAAATACTATTCAGAAATTATGTTATTATTCTACTATGTGTATATCTTCTCTCTCCATCAAGAGTGTTCTTGAGGTCAGGGACAAACCCTTAGATTTATCTTACATCCCATCTAGTAGTGAGCATAGTGATATATGTATATGTGCATGTATGTGTATATATACGTATATGTCTGTATAGTTATTTATATTTGTAAACACATATCTGTATACACACATTTATATGTGTGTGTGTAGTCTTGGTATATGTATACACATATATAATTAAATACATATACATAAATATATGTTTATATACCTACATATATATGCAGGACATATGTGCGTGCATATATATGTATATATATACACTCATTTGTCTTTGTCAATTTCTGTAATTTTTTAAATTTGCAATTGTAAATTTGTAATTTATAAAATTGTAATTTGCCTATTTTGTAAATACTCACTCTAACAATTTAACAAGCAATTCTTTTTCCTTTTTTAAAACCCCTACCTTCTGTCTTAGAAGCTATATCATGTATTGGTTCCAAAGCAGAAGAGTGATAAGGGTTGGCAATGGGGGTTAATTGACTTGCCTAGAGTCACACAGATCCAGTTCTCTTTTGCAAGCAGATTTGAGCTGGCTCCAGCAATCCCCTGTATCAAAACTCAGAAGAATAGAAGGAACCTTGGACCCAGAATCAGAAGAATAAATTTAAAGTCCTGCATCTATCACTTATCAGCTGTGTTGCCTTAGGAAAGAGCTCCATTTTCCTCATTTGTTAAATAAATGGTGACAATACTTGCTACAACAACGTGGTTTTCTTGTGATAATCAGATAACGCAATGCCTGCATAAAAGTCAGTGTGGCATCCGGGCTGAATATAATATCATAAAGACTTGAGTTCATATCATGCCTCTGACACTTACCATGAGCAAATCACTTAAAGTCATTGAATCTCTCTTCATCTGTAAAATGGGTAAACTAAAATGCTTATTGCACAGGATTATGTCATTAGTTTCAAATGAGATAATGTAAAAAAAAAGTGCTATTATCTATCATCTGCCCATTACCTATCATATATCGAAAATATTGGATTGTTGAAGTACTATATATCTGTGTAATTATTGTTATCATAATTATTATAATGGAAAATGCACTTTCAATACAGGGCAAAATCTAGTTAGTATAGAAAGTATATCACTAAACCATTTCATCAATCATACTGTCAGACCACATGACCTATGACTGGAGTTACAGATGAAGGTATAAAGTACCTAGAGTCAATCATTTTAGAATTGGAGTGTCTTAATGCTCCTAAGAATATGGAGAGAATTAATTCCCTCTAGTTAAGCACTGGTATACACTATGACCAATGGGGTGAAGGAGGAAAGAAATTTGTTCTTCCAACTCCAAGTATTTTCTTCCAGAACTTTCAGTCCCTCAAACTCACAAACATTATAAATTTGGTTCATGCCAATCTAATATAAACCAATGACATTTCTCCTTTTTATTTGCTCATGGGAAGATTAACACTAATTAAGTGAATCTTGGAATAGAAACAATCTTTATGGTTCATCTGACATCTTTTTAACAGTTCATGACTACAATCTGGACATTCTGGCTGATGAGAGGTGCTCATAGTTTAACCACCCTCCATAAGAATTTTCATCACATCTTCCATTTTATTTGTTTATTGATGTATGTCTCATATCATTTCTAGTAGAATATAAACCCCTTAAGGGAAAGAATTGTATTATTTTTCATCCTTGTTTCCTCAAGGTTTATCTGGGAGTCTCACATTGAAAGTAGTTAAAAATCCATATTGAATAACTTATAAATGAATTATTTTTTAAACATTAATGTTTAGAATTGTAGATATTTAAAATAAAGATTTTAAGGATCATCTGTCCATCTTCTTCATTTTACAATAAAAAGAAACTGAGGTCCAGAGATGAAAATTATTTGTCCAAGTTTCATGGAGAGTTGGAGCTAGAACCCAGGTTTCCTACTGCTTCTTCAATGGACTATTTTTTCATGGCATGATTCTTCCTTTTGAAATTGGGGTACTACCTTGTCATTAGTTTAGGATATAAGGAGAGAAGAATGTTTGAGTTGGAAGGAACCATACAACTTGTCTAGTTCTACCTCATCATTTTACAGATGAGGAATGTGAAGTTCAAGGAAGCTAGGTCATTTGCCACAGGTCAGAGAGTAGTAAGTGGCGGAACAAGAATTAGCATGTGAATTTTCTGACTAAAAGTCCATTGCTTTTTTGACTGTAAAATACATATTTTTACCTTTAAATCCAATGCATGTTGAGAATTCCTTAAAAAAAACACACAACACCCTGAGACAACCGGGGAAATCATATCTAGATTGCAAAGCCAAATGAGGAAATCTTTGGTTTCTCTAGTTCAAATAACTGTGCTATTCATTTTGTCATTTGGTGGACTGAAAAAGTCAGGGCACTTAAACCCACTGGTCTGGCCCAGTAGTTCCCAAACAACAGGAGTATATGGCAAAGAAAATTTGGAGTCAGAGGACCTAGTTTACTATCCTACTGCTCTTATGGCCTGGAACAAATTACTTTCCCTCTTTGGGTCCAGGAAATAGAATGAATACTGGATTTAGAATCAAAGAACCTGAGTTCAAGCCTCACGTCTATCACTCCCTAATGGGACTTTGAGCAAATCAATTAAACTCTCTAACCTCTCTTTCATTATTTATAAAATGAGGAGATGGACTAGATGGCTTTCTAAGGTCCCTTTCAATTCTAGATTTATGACACTATGCTTCAAACACACCTGGTGTCATGTCCCATATTTGGTTGGACTGCTATGTCAGCGATTTATAGAACTTCTTGTATCATCCCCAAGTTTTTTCTGCCATATTTCTCAGAATTTCAGTAGCCAGGAGTAATAATAATAATAATAATAATAACAATAATAATGATAATAATAATAGTGATTACTTACGTTTACTTAGCACTTTCCCAGTACATTGGATTCTCTCAATAACCCAGGTTCTTCTCCCTATAATTTAGAGTTAGGTTGTTTCACTGGCATTTACTTTTCCTATTACCTTGGACAACATTCCACTGAAATTCAGTTATGGCTTTTAAGGGATTGACCTCACCAGAAGTCCCTGTCATGGGCATGTAGGTGATATAGTGCAATGGTTTAAATAGGAATGGATCACTCTCAGGATGTATAATGACTTAGAAAACCACAAATGAACATTATCTTTATTGTATGTATTTTTATTTATTTCATTAAATATTTCTAAATTTCATTTTAATCTGTTTTGTGTCACAGTGGGGAGTTGTATAGGCTAAGGTTGATAACTCTGATGTAGTGGATAGAGTGTCTACTTGGAATCACAGAGACCAGAATTTAAATCTTGTCTCCAATGCTTACTATCCATGTGACCTGGAGCAATCCACTCTACCTTTCTGAACTTCTGTGTCTCATCTGTAATAATGGTACCTATCTGATATGGGGTTGTTGTGAGGATTAAATGAACCCTTTGCAAACCAAAAAAGTCCATAAAAATGCTAAGCATTATAATAATTATTATTATCATCATGATCACCACTGGCAGAAGAGCTTTTTAATCTACTCTTGCAGTGAGTCCCCTAAGTGCAAAAATACTGGTTAGGGGAGAAAAAAATAAGTAGGCTGATTCCTATAACATTTCAAGGGGAAAATAATAAGGAAGTAAGAAGGTAATTGTTTTAATTTTGTGGATGAAGTAACTGAGGATCAGAAAAATTAAATCAAGTGAAATTATGTATGTAAAGTGCTATTGTAAATATAATGGGTATAATCAGGGTATAATTCCAAATTCCCTACTTGGTCCTGGCTAAGTATACCCTATGAAACATATCTGGGGCATAGGCTTCTTCCAGTGGCACATGTATTTTTCTTGAAGCCCAGCTCCATTTTATGGGTACCCTTTCCTCCAGTTTTCCATTTTTCACCACTATAAAAAGGAGCTGCTATGCATCTTTCTTTTTGTTTTTGTACATAAAGATCTTTTTCCTATTTCTTTGATCTTTGGGGCAGGGGGCTAGGTAAAGTTAAGGCATCATTCTGTCAAAGGATACACACAATTTAGTCACATTAGGAGCATGATTTCAAATTGCTTTTGAGAATAGCTGTACTAGTTCCACCAACTGTACATCAAGAAACCTATTTATCCCCAGTTCCTCCAACATTTATAATTTTTTTTGTCAACTTAGCCAATCTGATTGGTGTGAGGTAGAACCTCAGGTTTGCTCTGATTTGAATTTCTCTTATGATGATAAAATTTGGAGCATTTTTTTTCCTTGAGGCTATTGATACCTTGGATTTATTCCTTTGAAAACTGCCTATTCATAGAATATGACTATCAGTTGGAAAAATGGAATAACTCCTTTAAGTGCTAAGTAGTAGCTTACTCTTCCTGACTTCTTTCCTCTGAGCTCCACAAAGGGAGTCAGGGAAGATGGCTCATGGAATACAACCAGAAACCGCTAGTTGTTCTTTTGCCTTGTCAAGGGATCCACCACAAAATAACAAATCAAGTGTTACTGAAAGGTGTCCAGCATTAAGGAATTAGAGGATCACAGACTTAAAGCTGGAAGGGATCTCACAGGTCATCTTGTCTCACTCACACATAAGTAGTAAGTTCCAGGGTCAGCATTTGTAAATCCAGGTCCATGGACTCATGAGCTCATACTCTTGGAACAGCACCATCCTGCCTGCACTGGTCCAGTGCTAGGCATGCAACATAGGGTCTACTGTAGTCAGAACCATTAGGATAGGGAAGTTCCCTGATGACATTTGTTGTATACGTGTGAATTTTATTATTATTGTTGATAAATGACTTGTACAACATTGTGTAGACAGTTAGAT
Organism: Gracilinanus agilis; assembly: GCF_016433145.1. Lineage (NCBI taxonomy): Eukaryota > Metazoa > Chordata > Mammalia > Didelphimorphia > Didelphidae > Gracilinanus > Gracilinanus agilis. The sequence continues at coordinate 637,749,956 of NC_058131.1, forward strand.
CCTTGTCTGGTATGTGATTCTAGTCCTTTTGGCTCCAAATCCATTATTTTTCTGCACTGTCTAATTGTGGTTTGGTTGTTTCAGTCATGTCTGCCTCTTTGTGACATCATTTAGGATTTTCTTGACAAAGATGCTGGAGTAGTTTACCATTTTCTTCTCCAGCTCATTTTACACATGAACAAATGAGGCAAATGGGGTTAAGTGACTTGTCCAGGTCCACACAGCTTACTAGGTGTCTGAGGACAGAATTGAACTCGTGTTCCTGACTCTAGACCCAAGGCTCCATCCACTGACCTGCCTAGCTGCCCTCCAACTGCCCAAGGCTATCCTATAAAGGCTGTGTGAACTACGCCCACTCTTACACTATCCCTCACAACAATCAATCCAATCATTACTTCTCTTGGAGCACTCACTCCATACTCAGACCTAATCTTAGACTGGTGTTTTTGAGTGGACAATATTTTTGGTGGGAGATTTCCCTTTTTTCTTCCTGAATTTATTAATATGTCAATTTCTATTATGTGAATTTATTGATATGTGAATTTCTTAATATGTGAATTTTATTAATATGTGAATTTCTTAATATGTGAATTTCTATTATGTAGATTCACTCTATGAAGCAGATTGGCATTTCTTCTATAGTTTAGACTCTTAGAGAGTTGTCAGGGTACCTGAGGGATTAGGTATTTTACCCATGGTTATACCTATAGCTAGTATGTGTTAGAGGTGAGACTTGAACTTGTCTCCCTTGAAATCCAGATTCAGCCCTATATACACTCTATCATACTGTCTATGGCCATATTTCTATTTACAAGTCACAAAAACTGTGCTCCAGGGACCATCCTTCCTAAGTGTGATAATTAAAGATGCTAGGATTTCTTGGGATTTATTACATGGTTATAAAATTCTATGCCTAAATGAAATTAGCCAAAATACTCCAAGGAAAAGAAGCATTTGTTTTTAGGCAAATAAGAGAATCCATTAATCTTATTTATCTACAGAAAGATGGATAAGATGTGACTATTATGCATTGTCTTTTTTCAGGCTTTCTTAAAATATAATACATATTTCTATGTGACATTTAAAGCCTTTCACAATATTTCAGCTTGTATTTCCAGGCTGATTATACATAACCAATGTTCATTTATTTTACAATCCAATCCAACTGGTCTCATTGTTCTTAGGATATATATATATATATATATANACCAGAAGTCCCTGTCATGGGCATGTAGGTGATATAGTGCAATGGTTTAAATAGGAATGGATCACTCTCAGGATGTATAATGACTTAGAAAACCACAAATGAACATTATCTTTATTGTATGTATTTTTATTTATTTCATTAAATATTTCTAAATTTCATTTTAATCTGTTTTGTGTCACAGTGGGGAGTTGTATAGGCTAAGGTTGATAACTCTGATGTAGTGGATAGAGTGTCTACTTGGAATCACAGAGACCAGAATTTAAATCTTGTCTCCAATGCTTACTATCCATGTGACCTGGAGCAATCCACTCTACCTTTCTGAACTTCTGTGTCTCATCTGTAATAATGGTACCTATATGATATGGGGTTGTTGTGAGGATTAAATGAACCCTTTGCAAACCAAAAAAGTCCATAAAAATGCTAAGCATTATAATAATTATTATTATCATCATGATCACCACTGGCAGAAGAGCTTTTTAATCTACTCTTGCAGTGAGTCCCCTAAGTGCAAAAATACTGGTTAGGGGAGAAAAAAATAAGTAGGCTGATTCCTATAACATTTCAAGGGGAAAATAATAAGGAAGTAAGAAGGTAATTGTTTTAATTTTGTGGATGAAGTAACTGAGGATCAGAAAAATTAAATCAAGTGAAATTATGTATGTAAAGTGCTATTGTAAATATAATGGGTATAATCAGGGTATAATTCCAAATTCCCTACTTGGTCCTGGCTAAGTATACCCTATGAAACATATCTGGGGCATAGGCTTCTTCCAGTGGCACATGTATTTTTCTTGAAGCCCAGCTCCATTTTATGGGTACCCTTTCCTCCAGTTTTCCATTTTTCACCACTATAAAAAGGAGCTGCTATGCATCTTTCTTTTTGTTTTTGTACATAAAGATCTTTTTCCTATTTCTTTGATCTTTGGGGCAGGGGGCTAGGTAAAGTTAAGGCATCATTCTGTCAAAGGATACACACAATTTAGTCACATTAGGAGCATGATTTCAAATTGCTTTTGAGAATAGCTGTACTAGTTCCACCAACTGTACATCAAGAAACCTATTTATCCCCAGTTCCTCCAACATTTATAATTTTTTTTGTCAACTTAGCCAATCTGATTGGTGTGAGGTAGAACCTCAGGTTTGCTCTGATTTGAATTTCTCTTATGATGATAAAATTTGGAGCATTTTTTTTCCTTGAGGCTATTGATACCTTGGATTTATTCCTTTGAAAACTGCCTATTCATAGAATATGACTATCAGTTGGAAAAATGGAATAACTCCTTTAAGTGCTAAGTAGTAGCTTACTCTTCCTGACTTCTTTCCTCTGAGCTCCACAAAGGGAGTCAGGGAAGATGGCTCATGGAATACAACCAGAAACCGCTAGTTGTTCTTTTGCCTTGTCAAGGGATCCACCACAAAATAACAAATCAAGTGTTACTGAAAGGTGTCCAGCATTAAGGAATTAGAGGATCACAGACTTAAAGCTGGAAGGGATCTCACAGGTCATCTTGTCTCACTCACACATAAGTAGTAAGTTCCAGGGTCAGCATTTGTAAATCCAGGTCCATGGACTCATGAGCTCATACTCTTGGAACAGCACCATCCTGCCTGCACTGGTCCAGTGCTAGGCATGCAACATAGGGTCTACTGTAGTCAGAACCATTAGGATAGGGAAGTTCCCTGATGACATTTGTTGTATACGTGTGAATTTTATTATTATTGTTGATAAATGACTTGTACAACATTGTGTAGACAGTTAGATCCTTGTCTGGTATGTGATTCTAGTCCTTTTGGCTCCAAATCCATTATTTTTCTGCACTGTCTAATTGTGGTTTGGTTGTTTCAGTCATGTCTGCCTCTTTGTGACATCATTTAGGATTTTCTTGACAAAGATGCTGGAGTAGTTTACCATTTTCTTCTCCAGCTCATTTTACACATGAACAAATGAGGCAAATGGGGTTAAGTGACTTGTCCAGGTCCACACAGCTTACTAGGTGTCTGAGGACAGAATTGAACTCGTGTTCCTGACTCTAGACCCAAGGCTCCATCCACTGACCTGCCTAGCTGCCCTCCAACTGCCCAAGGCTATCCTATAAAGGCTGTGTGAACTACGCCCACTCTTACACTATCCCTCACAACAATCAATCCAATCATTACTTCTCTTGGAGCACTCACTCCATACTCAGACCTAATCTTAGACTGGTGTTTTTGAGTGGACAATATTTTTGGTGGGAGATTTCCCTTTTTTCTTCCTGAATTTATTAATATGTCAATTTCTATTATGTGAATTTATTGATATGTGAATTTCTTAATATGTGAATTTTATTAATATGTGAATTTCTTAATATGTGAATTTCTATTATGTAGATTCACTCTATGAAGCAGATTGGCATTTCTTCTATAGTTTAGACTCTTAGAGAGTTGTCAGGGTACCTGAGGGATTAGGTATTTTACCCATGGTTATACCTATAGCTAGTATGTGTTAGAGGTGAGACTTGAACTTGTCTCCCTTGAAATCCAGATTCAGCCCTATATTCACTCTATCATACTGTCTATGGCCATATTTCTATTTACAAGTCACAAAAACTGTGCTCCAGGGACCATCCTTCCTAAGTGTGATAATTAAAGATGCTAGGATTTCTTGGGATTTATTACATGGTTATAAAATTCTATGCCTAAATGAAATTAGCCAAAATACTCCAAGGAAAAGAAGCATTTGTTTTTAGGCAAATAAGAGAATCCATTAATCTTATTTATCTACAGAAAGATGGATAAGATGTGACTATTATGCATTGTCTTTTTTCAGGCTTTCTTAAAATATAATACATATTTCTATGTGACATTTAAAGCCTTTCACAATATTTCAGCTTGTATTTCCAGGCTGATTATACATAACCAATGTTCATTTATTTTACAATCCAATCCAACTGGTCTCATTGTTCTTAGGATATATATATATATATATATATATATATGCATATATATATAATTTCCCTTCACTGTCTTTGCAAAAGTAGTGTCCCATGTATGGAATATTATGGTCCCTTCTGCCTTTTGGAATCCCTAACTCCCTTCAAGGATCAGTTTCAGTGCCACTTTCTTTCCTGAGCACCTTCTTTAAGTATTAGTCCCCATTTCTCCCCTAAATCACTACATATTCATATTTTATGTATCTTATATATTTTAAGTACTTATCTGTAGATATGCTATATCCTCTTAGTGGAATGTAAACTCTTAGAAGATAGGGGCTGTCATACTTTTATATTTGTCTCTTAAAGCAAAGATAATACCTGGAGCACAGAAGTTTTTTAATAAAGGCTTCTTGGTTAATTGGTTGATACTCTCCTTTCTCTATAGCTAGCATCTTGACAATTTTGTGTTTCTCCCAAAGACAATTGTAACTTCTCAGCAGGCTTGGCCAAATTTTCCTAAAGTGAGTTTCCTTAGGTGGTCCATCTAAGGGTGGATGGTAGGAATGGATGTTGAAATGACAAGTTTCTATATCACTGAAGTGATTGGGCTTGTAGTGTGAAAGAGATAGAGAGCTATAGAACCAACACCATTGATTTCCTTCCCTTTCCCAGGGTAAGCTGATGGGGGGGGGGCACTCTCCAGGATCTCATTGATTCCTGGGCCTGACTCTGGTTATTACACACTCTTTTTTATGGTTGGTCCCTAAGATGCCTTTTCTGGTATCTTTATTTAGAGCAAATATCTTTTTTTGATAATATTTTATTTCTCCAAATTACACATAAAATAATTTTAAACTTAAAAAAATGTTGTCAGTCCCAAATTCTCTCCCTGTCTTTGTCCTCTCCCTCTTCACTGAGATGGTAAGCAATTTTATATAGATTTTATATGTGAAATTATATAAAATATTTTTCTATATTAATCCTTTTGTGGGAGAAAACTTAAGCAAAAAAATGAAGAAAGTGAAATATAGTATGCTTTGGTCTGGCTTCAGACACTGTAAGTTCTTTCTTTGGAAGAAGCTGGAATTTTTCAAGTCCTTTGAGATTGTTTTGGATTGTTGTATTGCTGAGAATAAGTCATTCACAGTTCTTTATCATACAGTTTTGCTGTTACTTTATACAGTGTTCTCCTGGTTCAGCTTACTTCACCCTGAATCATTTCATGTAAGTCATTCTGGGTTTTTCTGAAGTCATCTTGCTCATCATTCCTTATAGCTTAATAGTATACCATTACAATCATATAACAAAACTTAATCATTTCCCAGGTGATGGGTATTCACTTGCTCTCCATTTCTTTGCCACCACAAAAAGAGTTACTATAAATATTTTTGTACATGTAGGATCTTGTCTTTTTTTTAAATCTCTTTGGGATACAAACAGTAATGACATTGCTGGGTCAAAGGGTATATATGGTTTTATAGCCCTTTGGGCATAGATTCTAATTGCTCTCCAGAATGGTTAAATCGGTTCACATCTCTACCAACAGGGTATTAGTTTCTTCATTTTCCCACATCCCTTCCAGTTTTTGTCATTTTCCTTTTCTGTTATAATAGTCAATTTTATAGTTGTGAGATAGCAACTCAGATTGTTTTAATTTGCATTTCTCTATATATTGATTTGTATAATTTTTCACATAAGTATAGATAGCTTTAGTTACTTTGAGTCCTGCCTCTTCTCATCCTTTGACCACTGATCAGTTGGTGAATGACTTGTATTCATATACATTTGACTCATTTCTCTATGTATTTGAGAAATGAGGCTTAATTAGAGAGAATTATAAACTTTTTCCCCATTAATACTGTTTATTAGTCAATCCATCCTATTCTCCCCATTTATCCTACTCTCTCTCCTTTCATCCTGTCCATCCTTAAAAGTGTTTTGCTTCTGACCACTGCCTCCCCGTTTGCCCTCTGTACTGCCACTTTCCAACCCCTTTAGAGCAAGCATTTTTTAGCCTTTAATATGTCATGAATCTCTTAGCAATTTCATGAAATCTATAGACTTTTCCCCAGAATGAGGTTTTCAAATACACAACATAAAACAAAATAAAAAGGATTTTAAGTATGTACATTTTAAATATACATTTTAATACACAGAATTATAAAATGTCATAAAAGAAATCAGTTACATTGAAATATAGTTATCAAAATATTTATAAAACAAATCGTTAGACCAAAAGTTAAGAACCGTTCATTTAAGGCCTTATGGGTTTCCCATCTGGTACTGTAACACTCTAGCAGTTGATATGTTTTAACATTCACGAAATATCTCCTGGACAGTCACACCTCACTCATTTGAACACTAATAACTTGGAAGCTGTCAGCATCTAGATAGAGGATATATGCTGTGTGCTCATTAAAAAGTTTGAAATGATTTCTTCCTCTGAATTTTCCGGATTTTGTTCCTTTGAGAAGTGGGTTCCTGGTACTCACTACTTTTCCCAAACCAAACGAAATGAAAGATTTTTTTTTTCAAAATATATTCAACTTTTGGGTCCTGTAATTGATTCTTTTATACAAAAGGGTTTTTATGGTTCCCTTATCTATAATGCAGGCCTATTGTGAATTACCATCTCTTTATTAAATTACCTCATTTTATTTATTTGCACCTCATTTATAGTATAGACCAGGCTGGAAAGGAACTAAACTGCATTGCTTTTAAAAATATCATTTGGACGTTCTACTGTCAGATGGGCTTTTCTGCCCATTGTTCTGAATCAGGTGAGTTTCAATGTACTTTTTTTTTGCTCAGTACCTTGGAAAACACACTATACTGAAACTCATTTATGGTTGTTAAGGGATTGGAGGGCCAGAAGAAGGCAATGTCGCAGACAGAAAGATCTGAGACTAGACATTTGAAGCCTTGGAAGGAATAAAAACTGTCAATCTATCTGGGCAGTGAATCTCTTTACTATTTCTGCCAATAAGTTGTCTGAAGATAAGGGTAGGGGCCAGGCAATGCTGGAGGTTAGAGAAAAAATGAAGGGGAAGTATTTTGGGGGCATTTAAAAGGGAAAATAATAAAGGAAAGGTGATTAATCTAAAAGATACAACTCTTATAGTTTAATTTCACAAGAAACGAATGAATTTATTCGTTCATACAATCTTAACAAGTCCATCTCTCTAGAGGTGCTATATTTCTAGCTCTTTGTTAGGTACTTTAAGGTAAAGGAATGGCCTTCTGCTTTCTTGATAAGTTTAGTGACCTTAGTTTTCCTTCATGATTTCTCCCCATGCCAAATGCTTGTTTAGGATCAAATTGTTTGGGAATATTTTCCATTTTTTTGGTTGTACAAGTGGCATAACAGAAAGATCGTTGCATTTGAAATTAGTAGGTGTGAGTTCTAGTCCAAGCTCTGCTCCTTAATAGTTTCTTAACTTTGGGGAAAATTGCTTTGTTAAAACCTCAGTTTTCTCATCTGCAAAATGGTCATATTTTTTCCTACCCTGTCTACCTTACAGAGTTGTTTTGAGGATCAAATGAAATATTAATATATAAAGAGATCTGTAAACTATAAAACACTTTCTAGGTATGAACCATATTCTTCCTATATAATAATCATCTTTCCCTTTCCTCTCAAAGCATATTTTCCCTACCCAGATATGCATTTTGCTATTACTTTATTAAAATGCAATATTAAAATTTTAACATAATTGGAAAAAGAAGTCTCATCAGAGTAAAAAAATTGTTGGCCAATATTTGCTATGAATGATGCCCAGAATAATTAAAATGAAGTAGGAGAAGCATTAGGTTAAATGGGATGAGATTGGCAAGTATCTATAAAGTACCGGTGCCATTCCCCATGTTCCAACATCTCCCGTTATGAGGCTCCGCCTGGTTCATTTTGTATTTAGAAACAATTATTGCTCTCCAGTAGGAGGGACTGTGTTGAGCAGCTGTGTTTGCCCCACTTGTTGCAGCAGAACTGCCTATCAATTAGGCATGTGTCTACAAAGCTTTCAAAGTTTAATAAGGAGAGCAGCCTGGATAAGTCACATAAAGATGAGGTCCTCCCAGGCATGGCTGTCAGTACCACTTTCCTCTGGGATACAGATGCCTGGAAATTCACATCGTTGTCTCCAGCACCAACCAGGTGGACCAGGGGTAGGGGTGGGAATGGGGGAGGGGGAAGAGTACCATCTTTTATTCTCAGTCAAATGTCCATCTTTGTCAAAGGATCATAGGGCCACAGAATTACATCTAAAGATACTTTAGAAGTCATCTGGTCCAATCCTCTTATTACGATGATGTGGAAACAGGTTAAGGGCGATTAAGCACCTTGTCCAAAGAGCTGACCTACTCTGATAAAAAGATGTATCTTTCCCCAGAGCTCCATATCCTAGTGAAATCACAAGTCTGATCCTTATTCTTTTATGGTAATGAGCCATCTTCACCCAGTGAAGTTGGTAGTACTACTATCATCTACCTGACTTGAGACCTTTTGTAACTTGCTTAGTATTATACAACAAGTAAATCGAAGTAGAGGTAGCAGAGAATCCAGAACTTCTTATTCTCATTCCTTACCCCTGTTTTATCTTTGCATCACTGGCTGCCCCTGTCCCCCACCATGCGTGAAATTCTCTTCCATCTTGTCCCTATCAGCTGGATTCCTTGATTTCCTTCCAGTTCCAGCTAAAATCCTACCTGCTCTAATAAGCCTTTCCTGAACCCCCTTAAAATCTAGTGCTTTTGTCCATTGATTCTTTCCTATTTATCCCATATATAGCTTGTTTGCACTTTGAATTCCTCATTAAAGCATGAACTCCATGAGGGCAGGGACTATCTTTTTGCCTTTTTTTATATCTTCAGGGCTTAGCACAATGCCTGGCACACAACAGGCACTTATTTAGTGTTCCACCCTCACCCTGTGAATTATTCTTCTGATTACTATAATAGTGATTACTATAATAGTGAATAGAGTTCACTACAGAGAATTATACATAACATTTCACTACATAGGAATACAGATTATTAGATCTTACTGAGGCCCTTAAAAAGGCAAATTTAAAAATTATAAGTTTTCTTTCTTTCCCCTCTGTTTCTTATTTACCTTTTCATGTTTCTCTTGATTTTTGTGGTTGGATATCAAACTTTCCATTTAGCCCTGGTCTTTTCTGTGTAAATACTTGGAATTCTTCAATTTTGTTGAATGTCCGTACTTTCCCCTGGAAATATATAGTCAATTTTGATGGGTAGTTGATCCGTGGTTGCAGGCCCATCTCTCTTGCCTTTCTGAATATTGTATTCCAAGCCTTACAGTCTTTTAGGGTGGAGGCTGCCAGATCCTGTGTGATCCTGATTGGTGTTCCTTGATATTTGAATTGTCTCTTTCTGGCTTCTTGTAAGATTTTTTCTTTTGCTTGAAAGCTCTTGAATTTGGCAATTATATTTCTGGCCGTTTTCTTATCTGGATCGAATGTCCTGGGTATTCTATGAATCCTTTCAATGTCTATATTGTCCTCTTGTTGTAGGACTTCAGGGCAATTTTGCTGAATAATTTCTTTTAGTATGGAGTCCAGGTTTCTATTAATTTCTGGTTTTTCTGGAAGACCAATTATTCTCAAGTTGTCTCTTCTAGACCGGTTTTCTTGGTCTGTCACTCTCTCATTGAGATATTTCATATTTCCTTCTATTTTTTCAGTCTTTTGACTTTGTTTTATTTGTTCTTGTTGTCTTGAGAGACCATTAGCTTCTAATTGCTCAATTCTAGCCTTTAGGGACTGGTTTTTGGCTCTAAACTTTTCGTTTTCAGCTATGATCTTTTCAATCTGGTCATTTCTGGTGTTCAATTTGCTTATCAGTTCATTTGATTTCTGAGCCTCACTTTCCAATTGCAAGATTCTACCTTTTAAACTGTTATTTTCTTGTCAGATCTCTTCCATCTTCCTCAGAATCTCAGTTTTGAACTCTTCCATAGCTTGTGAGGAGTTTTCCTTATTTGAGGAGGGTCCGGATGCTTGTTTGTTCTCCTCATCTGTTTGCTCAGTTGTCTGGATTTTCTCTGTGTAAAAGTTGTCGAATGTTAAAGACTTCTTTTTCTTGTTGTTTATCTTTCTCTTCTGAACTTCCTGAGTCTGGGTAGCCATCATTAGCCCAGCAGCTTCTCAGCTTTATCCTCGCGCTCGGCGTCTGTCCGCTGTCTTTTGGCTCCTGAGGTCTGAATTCTGGTTTTTTCCAAGGTCAAGCCCCCTGGTGGACCCCCTTGCTTGATCCTCTGTCAGAGGTTCCTTTACAAGTCTCAGGGTGCTGCTTCCACAGTCGTATACCCGTCTGCACTGGTTCCCCACTCAGGGTTTCAGAGCTTTAGCTGGTGGCTGTGTCTGCCTCCCCCCACGCCTCAGCCTGTGCTTGCGTTCTGAGACCTCGCTCAGATTTCATTTGCGTTCTTTGGCTTTTTGGGGTCCCAAATCTTGCTGCTCTCAGGAACAGGCCCCGGAGCTGCCAATGACTCGATGAGTGCCCCAAACTTGCTCTATTTCTTTTTAGCTGGCTTCGGCGTTATAGGTGGTCTGTGTGGAGGGGGTGGGGATGGGGTGGTTGCTCAGCCCACGATTTAGTGAGAGCTGTTTCACCCCTTTATAGCATGGAAATGTCCTGATTCCACGTACCTTCCACGCTGCACCCTGTTGTGGGGTTCCTCTGTTCGTCTGGACTTGTTTTTATGTCCCCTTGAGGAGTCTTGTGTGTTTCAGTCAGGAGAGGTTAAGAGCTGCTTTTTACTCTGCCGCCATCTTAACCTGGAACCACACAACAGGCACTTAATAAATGCTTATTCATTGTTTCTGAGAGTCCTTTTCCTTTGAAATGCAGTGCTCAAGGATCTTTTCCTTTTTCTGGATTCCAGTGGTTCTCATTGCCTGCATCACTAATGTGTAAAATAATTACCACATACTGCATTTCATGATTTGTCCTTTTAAACTTCAATATCCTGTCTTCCCTGTTAGTATATGAGTCTCTTGAGAATGGGAATGGCCTCTTACTCTTACCCTCTCCCAGTACTCCATATAATGCCCTGCTAATAGTTGGTTCTCCATAAATATTTATTGTTGTTGAGAAACATGATGTTAATGAACATGAATTTTGTTCATTTTTCATCTTCCAAAAGGAAAGAGTTTCTAAAACTCATTATCTCCAGTGGTGTCCTTCTTCCTATCAGAGAAAGACTCACTGCTCCTGAACTCAGAGGTATGGCTGCTCAATCTGTGAGTGAGGATAAACCAGTACAGCAAGTTACTGAAAGAATGTTCTTTTCTAAGAGGATATAACAGGATAATAGATATCATACTTGCTTCCCTTAAAATGACGAGTGACAAAGAGTCACTCGAGATCAGAGTAATTCAGAGCGAGTTAAGTCAATACCTGTGTTCCTTAGAGATCAATTTTTATTTTGTGGAAAGGAGAGAGAGGATGAAAGAAATCTAAAATAAAATTCAGCTTGCACATTCCCTAACCTCAACAAGTCTTGGCATCCTTAAGAGGGAGGTCTCTGCGGTTTGTCTGTGGGAAGAGTGAGATTATACCTCAAATTAAAGGCATATATTTTGGGATGTTAGCGTCTGAACTGGCTTTCTTTAGTGGTTCATAAATTAAGTATACAGAAAAAAATTCTGATATATTCAGCTTTTTAAGACTCTGCCCATAGCCTTACTTAGAATTGGCCATTTGCGGAGTCATAGCTTTAAAAAAATTCTTCTGAAAATTGTTACAAGTAACTGATAAAACCAGCATACAGCTTTCCAGATTTGGTGGATATGAAGAACCAACTGTAAATAGCATTTCTCACTGGGAAGTTTATCATCTTATAAATACAAATTTTACTACAGTCTAACTCTGACGTCTCATAACGTGTAGGTGGTTTTTGGTTCTCAAAGGCTTTGAGTGTAGACTTAGTGCCAAAACCTGTGCCCCTCATTCAAGGATCAGCACTGATGTAATTAGAGATCTCATCACCAGTAGGTGGGCCACCAGGTAGATTGCGAAGATTTTGGCCCTAGCGACTCATGAAATCATTGACAAGGCTGTAGGTTCTTATTGCCTGCATCACTATTTTGGCTGTTACCACACACTGCATTTTATGATCTTCCCTTTTAAACATCAATATTCTATCTTCCCTGTTAGTATGTGAGCCCCTAGAGAATGGGAACAGCCTGTTTTTGTCTTTGTATTTCTAGCACTATGCCTGGCACATAGCAGTAACTAAATTAAAGCTCACTTATTGATTATTCTGTCTTTTGAAGGAAAGATGGAGAAATCTGGTTTTAAACACTATCAGCAAGTTATGGATTCTAATCCTGACCTTTTTACTTATAAACTGTGTGACCAAGGGCAAGTCATTTCACCTCTGATCACAGAACACTCATCTATAAAATGGAAATAAATACGGTTACATTAACTACTTCATTGAGTTATTTGGAAGATTAAACGAGGTAAGGTATAAGATGTTTTATAAGTCTAAAGCAATATGTAAATATCAACTCATTATAAACTATCTAAGAAAAATGTAGATCAGTAGTTCCCAACCTATGGGCTATGAACCACTTTGGGGGTAGAAGGGTAGAGAGATTTAGTGCAAGGGGTCCAAGAAGCCTCATATGAAACCATAAACAAGCAAACTATATGGAGAGTGAGCACATATTAACTATGTCTTGCAGCCTACACATTAATATTTTTCAAATGTATGTAGATGCTGAATTGAGGAACAAAACAAATAAAAAACCACTACTGAAGGAGTACTAGTCTACTTTCCCCATTATTTTCTCAACTAACTGATATTATGAGGACGATCACTATCACATGGGGTGGGGCATGAAATTTTTTGATGTTAAAAAGAAGTCCTCATATTTCAAAAGGTTGGGAACCAGTGACCGAGACCATATTTGAAAAGCCTCTCTTAAATGGCCATTCAGTCTGATTTCTTGACCACGTTAGGCTTTTCCCAAGGTGACAGCTTTTTAGCAAAGTAATGTGCACAGCACATTCCCCTCAGAAAGCTTGATTGGCCCAAGTATTGATTGGGCTTCCAGTCAAGGTCAGAAACAGAACATAGTTTTGCTGCAGGAAGCTGCGTATTAATCTCAATATCACCTAAAGTACCGAAGATGGTATTGGAATTTGATGATCAATTGCTCCTTTGAAAACTCCTGAATGTGGTATTTGTGAGTCTTCTGTATTTGTTGTCACAAAATCAAACCTGATAATTCAGTAACTGAATAAATACAAGTTAAGAATTCACTGGACCTGAAGTTGGAGCGATTGTTCATCTCTACATATGGCACCACAAAGCTTGTAGCCGAGATGAAAATGGCCAATTGTAATGATAAGATGATAGAGGTCAGTGGCTGCCTACACTAGAGCTGGGATGCCAGGGAGGGAAGTGGATAGCAAGAGTACATAATCCTTTTGTAATCTAGTTACCAGAGTCACAGAATTTATAGAGCCAGAAAGACTTAGAGATCATCTGTGGACATTATGGACAGAAAAAATGAGGTCCAGAGAGTGGACGAGTGATTTGTTTCAAGTGACCCACCTAGCTAGGGACAGAGAGACTGGGAGCTCCTGATTTATAGCCCACTGCTCTTTCCATCACATCATTCTGCCCTTCCAAGGTAACAGTGGCATTTTAACAGGGCCCTTCCAGAGCCACCGTGACTTTTCTGAGGGAATCATGCTAATAGAGGAATGGCCACAAAGGCATTGAGTTTATAATTACCTTTCAAGGAAGGCTCTTTTGTATATAACAAAGCTCAAAGCTTATGTCTCTGAGTAACTACCTACTCTTGACTTAATTGCTTTTTCTTCCTTAAACTGAACTCAGGTAGCTAATGAAGGGAGGGAAACTAGAAGTTGGAACCAGATACTAAGGGAGCTAAGTTGATGTAACCTTCATGCTTGAGACTCTCATGGCATGAAGGTCACCTTTGGGGGTTACTCACTCACTTCTATTGGTTTATAGGTCCCCACCCAGGAGTCCTAGGGAAAACATTGCATGGTTGCCCAGACACTCCTATCTGTTGAGGCCAATTCTTCACTTGCTAACATGCTGTTCACAATATTAGAGCAGTAACTTGTTATAATGAAAAGAACGATAGATCCAAATCCAGAAGAGAAATAGTCAAATCTTAAGATTTGCTGTTTACTTCCTATGTGACCATGGACAAGTCACTTACCCTCTTGAGACTCAAATTTTTGCATTTATAAAATGAGAGCTGATCTAGGTCAGGGGTTCTTAATTTTTTTTTGGATCAGAGACCCTTTTTTTTAGTGAAAGGGGAGCCCTTTCTTGGAAGAAAGTTTTTAAAACACATACAACAAAATACACAGATTTTAAAAGGAAATGAAATAGATTTAATTTTTTTCAAGTTCACAGGTTAAGAATTGATGGACTAGGCATTCTTCCAGTATACTCTCCCCAGAGAGCTGCTGTAATGTGACTTTAAGTAAAATACCAGAGTTAATGTCTAAGTAACTGGAGTACAATACTAAGGTATAAGCTGGGATGTTATTAATGGTGTTTCTTTTTCATTAGATAGCTGGGAACAATTACCTAATTAGTAACAGATTCCGGGAACTACCTTGTTTGTTAACAGTGTCCTACAAAAAAAGGTCATTAACAGAATAAACAACGAATTTAGAGAGAGCTGTTGCAATTATAAAATGCATTTAATGGCTCAAAGACTATCAGTAGCATTTTGCCAAGAATTAGTGTCTCGCCAATGGTTGAGCAGCTGAGCTAGGCAAACTGATGGATGTTGTGGAGAAGAGGATATTTCCCAACTAGCCAGGGTGAAAAGTGCTCAGCTGGGTTGGTAATTACTATTTTCCCTTTAGTGGAAAATACAAGACCCTAAATAATAGAGTTATCTCTTTGGGGTTATGAATAAAGAGATTCTGTTAGCACCTTTTCAGCCTTTCCAAATTGAAAACAGGGGTAAACTGGAGTGACAGAAATGAAGGCATTCCTCCAACAGGTCAAAGGAATTGGGATTATTTATCCTTAAAAAGAAAAGACTGAGAGGTGACCCAATTGCAGTCTTTAAATATACAAAGGGATTACCTTCCTGAAGAGTGGTAATCAGTATTTCTACACAACTACAGAAAACAGTGTTGAGATGTCAGTGAGAGAGATTTAGGTTTGTTTAAAGCCCCAAAGGGAGATTTTGAAATCAATCTTTCTCTGCGGGTTATTAGATGGTATAGATTAACTCCTCATCCAATTGGGAGGCTTTGAAAATAGCAGAAGAGCGACAGAATCAGAGATGTCCCAAGGTCTTTTTGATCTCTATGATGACTTCTATAATATAAGTGAAAAAGTGAGGCCATTTACCGGTTAATATAAACTAATATCCCTTTTTCCTTCAGTTGTCTGGATACCCAGTTATCTGGATATTTTTTTCCTTGATCATCCTTCTTTAGTCCTTCAGACATGAATGTTCCCCAAGACTTCTTCCTCCTCAGCCTTTTTCCCTCTCCAGGATCGTCTGCTTTCATGGCTTTGGTTACCACTACTCATGATATGAAACCCAAGTTTATATATCCAGCCCCAATATTTCCACTGTGCCAGTATGTATCAGAGGCAGGACTTGAACTCATGTCTTTTTAATTCCTAGCCTGGCTTTCTATCCACGATGCCATGCTGCCTTCAAATCTTTAGGTTGTTTGCATAGAAGTAATAATTAATGAACAAATGAGAAGAGAGAAGAGGGAAAAAGAGAATGAGAGAGAGGGGAAGGAGAGAGAAAGAGAGAGAAAAAGAAAGAGAGAGAGAAAGAGAGAGAGAAAGAGAGAGAGAGAGAGAGAGAGAGAGAGAGAGAGAGAGAGAGAGAGAGAGAGAGAGAGAGAGAGAGAGAGAGTACTAGATCTGCTAGTTACCTAGGGGTCATCTTTCACTTTTCCCTCTTACTTTTTATAGCCCCTCCCACTCAATCAATTGCAAAATCTCATCAATTTTATCTTCACAGCATCTCTTTGCTCTACTTTTCACTGCTATCTTCTTTTGGGCTTTTGTCACTTTTAATTTACATATATATGTAAAAACAATTTTTAACATTTTTCTTCTTTTAAATTTTGAGTTCCAAATTCCTGCCCCTCCCCCCACCTTGAGACAGCAAGCAATCTGGTATAAGTTTTACATGTGTAATCACATAAAACATTTAGAAGAGATCTCAAACAAAAAAAATTAAGAAAGTGAAATATAGTATGTTTTGGTCTGCCTTCAGACTCCATCAATCCTTTCTCTGGAGCAGGAGGTTTTTTTCATTATGAGTCTTTGGGATTGTCCTGAATAAATATATTGCTGAAAATAGCTAGATCATTCACAGTTGTTCATCATATAATATTGATGTTACTGCGTACACTTTTCTTGTTCTGCTCACTTTACTTTGCATCATTTCATATAAGTCTCTCAGATTTTTCTGAAAGCATCCTACCCATCATTTCTTATAGCATAATAGTACTTTTTTACAATCAGATACCACAATTTGTTTAGTCATTTCCTCAACTGATGGACATCCCTTAAATTTCTAATTCTTTGCTACCACGAAAAGAGTTGGTATACATGTATATTCTATATCAGATTACTTGCCATCTCAGGGATGGAGGTGGGGAGGAAGAGAGGAGAGAATTTGCAATGAAAAATTCAGAAAACAAATGTTAAAAATTGTTTCTATGTGTAATTGGAGAAAAATACAACTAAATATTAATGGGAGTGGTGGTGTAAAAGCTGCTATAACTATTTTTGTTCAAATGAGTCCTTTCCCCCTTTTTTATTTCTTTGGGATATGGACCTAGTAGTGATATTGTTGGATTAAAGGGTATGCACAGTTTTAAAGTCCTTTGGGTATAGGTCCAAGTTGTTGTCTAGAATTGTTGATTCAGTTCACAACTCCACCAACAGTGCATTAGTGTTCTAATTCTCTCACATCCCTGCCAGCATTTACCATTTTACTTTTACTTTTATCTCTCTACTATGTGCATGCATATATGTACATACACACAAATGCATATATATACATATATGTGTATGTATATATATACATATATACAAAAAAAATGGAGAGATAGAGACAGACAAGAAGAAATTGAGGGAGGGAGGGAGGGAGGGAAGGAGGAAGGAAGAGAGACAGACAGAGAGAGGAGAGGGGACAGCACAACATATCATAATAGATATCTTCATGCTTGTAGTCAATAAAGATCCAAATCTGCAATCTGCCTCTGGCACATACTGATCGTGTTACCCTAGACATTTAAGCTATTTAAGCTCTTGGAGCCCCTAGCAATTTTCTAAGACTATAACTTCCAGAACAATTGCAGATCTCCATAATTGAAGGAACGTCTTCCCTAGGAGTTAGCCCTAAAAAAGCTAAATAAACCTAGGTCTGGCTGGACAATAACAACAAAAAATGCATCTGCTTATCATCATCTACCTATCATCTGTCTATCTATCTATCTATCTATCTATCTATCTATCTATCTATCTATCTATCTATCTATCTATCTATCTATCTATGTATTTATGTATGTATGTATGTATGTGTCTAAGCAAAGGTTTTATGACTTTAATAATACATAATATAATACAAAACCGTATTGTAAATAATGAAGTAATTATTCTGTCTGAGATACTGTAGAAATTTGGGGACATTCTCCAGACTGGTGAGCCATTTACCTTTTCTTTTTTAAAAAAAATTTTTTTTTTAAACCCTTAACTTCTGTGTATTGGCTCATAGGTAGAAGAGTGGTAAGGGTGGGCAATGGGGGTCAAGTGACCTGCCCAGAGTCACACATCTGGGAATACCTTTTCTTTTAAGGACAGCCAGCACTGTGTTCAGTTTCCTATTGCCCATCAGAGGTGCCTCAGAGTTTATCTAAAAACTTCCTCTCTAGTCTTCATATCCACATCGATATCACTGTTGGCTGGAAAATGTCATTGTTAGTCAGTCAATCAGTCAACCAGATAGTGGAACTGTGATCATGTATGGCTAAAGCTCTATAACTAGCAGGTGTGTATTTCCCCCATCATTTACTGAGCACTAACTTCACCATGGCAACAGGACAATTCCCAGCCTCTGGTATTTTCATTGTCTTTCTTTGCCTTCTGAAAGTGAATATTTTTCATTCTATTATTTTCTCAACTTAGAGATTACACATTAAAACTCTTTAACCAATGTTTATTTTCCCAGTTCAGATACAAAATCAATAAAATGGATCAAATTTTACTCAATAAAATTTGCAATGAATACTTTCTGATCGAGGATTTTGAAGATGTATAAATTTGCAATCTAGAAAACTTTTAGGGGGAATGTGTGGTTTTGGAGAAAAATGATTAAACATTAGTATGCATAATTTTGCATATCATTGTGCTAGAGTATCTTTGGATCATTATTTCACCTATTTTTTTCTTAAGAGAAATGAATTCCTCTTGCATTGTTAGAAATCTATGGTACAATTGAAAAAGGGCTAGATTAGTTATCTAGAAATCCTCCTCTATTTTAGTTTGAAATTTGCTGCTAACTAGTTGTCTGACTCTTGAAAAATTATTCAGCCTTGCTAGATCTGACATTTTGTCTGTAAAATGAGATTCATTTGGATCATCTCTGGTTCTTTCTTGATCTAAAAAAATACTTAAAAGTGGATGTACCAAAAAGTGTCCTATTCTTACAGAAAGGCAAAACCTCAATTTTAAATGTATATTGATTGATTGATTGATTGATATTTTCTAGTTATGTGACCATGGTCAAGTTATTTAATTTTTCTGAGTCTCAGTTTCCTTAGTTGTAAAATGGGAATAATATCTGTTGTATTTACCTTCTAGGGTTGCTCATAAAAATCAAATGAGGTGACAGTCACAGAGTGATATGCAATAAAAATGTTTAATTATAATAACCATTTATATTATGTGCAAAGCACTGCACTACTTGGTAGGGGAAATCCAAAGATTACTCAAATGTAGTTTCTACCTCAATTGTATTTGTCTATGACCACACATGCCCTTGGAGATCATTTATGCCATTTTTCATGTGCAAACTCTTATTGGTAATAATATTGCTGGTTGCTTACACTAGTCATTACAGGTCTTTATATTGCTTTTTGAGTCATCTTCAAAATTACTTCTTTTGAGATCCTAGTATTTCATGATTCTCAGCCTCATAGCATCACCAGAGAATATTGGTGTTAAAAAGTTGGGCTTCAAGCAACTTGCGCTCACTGCAAATGCTATACTTCTAAAATTATTAATAAAATGAAATACACATTTAAAAAATGGGGCTCTACATATCTTGAAATACATGGAATGATTACTTCAGAGAAAGGAATTGCAACTGTCCTAAGGTGGTATTTTAATTACATTGACCATATACTTTAGAACCTTCTGAACTTTTGGTTGAGTCTGAGGAAGATCACAGTCTAAAGAAACTAGGGAAAGAGAAGAACTCATTAGCTACCGTGTTCTTTTTACTGAGTCTATGTAGCCCCTAGCCCTGGATTGAGATTGAATACTCTTTTCCTTCCTCTTTTAAAATAGGACTGGAAGATTTCTTTCTGCCTCAGTCAGGTGGGTGCACAACTGATCTGTGACTTCTGCAGCCCTGGTCATCCTTCTGTGCAGTATAAGCAAAAAAATCCTTTTAATGGAGCCTCCTATTAGAATAGAATATACAATTCCAGTTCTCAAGAAATAGTATGAGTGAATAGGAAGATTAAGGGGACCTGCAGCATTTGTAACATCCAGTCTTCTGTGGTTCTCAGTATTGCCTCACTTCATTGCTGACTTTCTGTGTGACATTTCAAGAGAATGCTGAGAAAGCCGGGCTCACAAATTAAACACTAGGTTTGCCTCTAGACAAAGATAGCTGCCAAGTTGGAAGTGACAAAACTTTCTGGGCAGTTAAGGTAGCCAATATTCATTTAGGACTTTAACAAATATTGATTGAATGTAAGAATGTTGTTATTGAGTGGTAGACTCTGAGGGGATAGAAAGCTGTTAGATAAATGCTTGTTGACTGAGTTACTGACTTCCCTTGAGAAGCTTACAGTAATAACAATAGCTAACATTTATATAGGATCTTAAGGTTTGCAAAACGCCTTGTAAATTTTATCTCATTTGATCCTTACAACAACTCTCAGGTTCATACTATTATTATCTCTATTTTACAAGATGAGATGACTGAGACAGAAATTAAGTGACTTGTCTATGGTGATGATCACAAAGCTAAGTATCTGAAGCAGGATTCAGACTCAGATTTTCATTACTCTAAGTCCATGGGGAGATGAACCAAACATTTCTGAGCTAAATACCTTAAAAATTGGGTATCCTCCCTCAGGGATGTGCTGGAGCCATCCCTGTATAATTTCAATGGGTGATTTCTTCAGATTCCATGATTCTAATGATCATATCTATGCAGATGATTTTCAGATCTATTTTCCCAGCCTTAACCTTTGTCCTGATCTCCATTATTACATCTTAAACTGTCTATTGGCTCTCTCATACCGAATGTCCTATAGACATCTTAAGTTCAACATTTCCAAAGCTGACCTCATTATTCTTTTCTCCTAAAATCCCCTAATCTTGCTAACTTCCCCGTTACTATCAAGGGTACCACGATCCTTCCAGGAACTGTCTTGAATCCTTGCTATGACCTTTAACTCTTCATTCTCTCTCATCCTCCCACTACATAACCAACTATTGACAAGCCATTTTCATTCTATCTTCACAATATCTCACATATACCCCTTTCTTTCCTCTAACCCAACAGGGTCTTCCAAACTATTGCAGATCCTTATCACCTCATCCCTGGTTTATTGTAATGCCTTTAGATTGGTCTTCTTGTCTCTTCTCTCCTTACTCATCTTCATCCTTCCCACTCAACTATTAAACTGATATTACTAAAGTACAGGTCTGATCATCCCATTCTTCCCACATTTCAATAAATTCTAGTGGCTCCATATTATCTTCAAAAGCAACCACAAAATCCTTTATATGATTTTTAAAATTGAACCTCATTAGTTCATTCCCTTCTTAACAAACTTATATTTTGTTCCCCTTCATGGACTCTTCAAGAATCCAGTGACAAAAGTCTCCTTGATATTCTATGCACAGGATACTTCATCTTTTGAGTACAGCACATGACAGGTCTTAGTAGATTTGACACATAGTAAACATTTAATGTTTATTGATTGACTAACTCTATTTACTCATTGGCTATCCACCATGCCCCCAATTTTTTCTCTCCTCATCTCTGCCTCCTAATTTCCTTAGTTTCCTTCAAGTTTCAGTTAAAATTCCACTTTCTTTAAGGAGCCTTTCCTGATCCCCATTATTATTAGTGCGTTCCCTCTGAAATTATCTCCAATTTATCCTATCTCTAACTTGTTTGTGCCTAGATGTTGGCATATTGTGATCCCCTTTAGATTATGAGTTTCTATAGTTCAGGGAATTGGTTTTGCCTTTTGAAAAAACTTCAGCACTTAGTCCAGTATCTAACACAAAGGAGGCACTTAATAATATCTTACTGATTTGATTTGACTTTCATGCAATCTTCCCAGAACTAAAAGTAGTAACCTGACATGAGGTCAGTATCCTGATACTCTACTTGGCTTAGTTTCTACTCACTGAATACTCCTTTTATGGAGGTCTAACCATTAAACTAATTTATACATTATATTTTATGAAATCCAAACTTTACTTAAAACAGCAGGTATTAAGACACACTGGACAGAGGTGAAAATGAAGGAAAGCAAATTGTCTTCACAAACCACTTTCCTCTCACCTGTCAAATTCCTGCTCTTCTGCCCTCAGGGTAAAGGGTTACCTCCTGACATAGAGTTACTAGCTAAAAAAAAGAAAAGACAGGAATAGGGTGTAAGAATTGCCAACAATTGGATATTTTGGTACTGTATCTTACAATCCATTAGATTGTAAGCTTCTTGAAGATGAGGTCTGTCTTTTGATTCTTTTTGTATTTCCAGTGTTTATTAGCATAGTGTTTAGCACATAGTAGGGACTTAATAAATATTTATTGCTTTATGACTGCTAGATTGCCATATAGTTCCTCTCAGAAACTAGGCACCTGTTGCTTCTTTTGCCTCTGAAAGGTAGTTTTCTGTAATAGCTGTCTTGATGGTCCTTTGCAGGATGAATGGAGATCTTATAGGAGTTTAGACCCCTACACATGCAGAATTTATAGTGTGGGCTTATCATACAAACCAAGAAGTCTCTGGGAAGGATAATGGCATAAGCCCATAGCAGGGACTAGAGGGGTAAAATAACAGGCTGGTTTTAATTTTGTTAGAGACATTGGCCTAAGGTGTGGTTCTCTCTTAAGATTATAGGGAGAGGAAGACAAGACAAAGGGGGCTCTCTGAGACGTGAAGACTATCCCTGATCTATTGGCCACAAGTGAACTCTTCTATTCCCCTTTCTTTAGGCTGGGAGCAATTAGTGCCTGTTTCTAAGCACATTCATTTTTTTTCTGTTGTATGCAGTATGGAACTTTGATAGCAACAAAGGAGATATTAACTCTTTTTTAGTTCAGGATAGGAATTCCAACCCTCAGTCTGTGACTAGAGAATCTTTTTCCTTTATGTTTTATAATTAAACTCCCCAAATCAGAATTAAAACTAACTTGAAGCTTTCTTTCTGTCTAATCCTAAGACCTTTTATTTTTTATTGCAACTCAGGAATCTATAGCTAAATCTTTTCTTACTACCCAAAGGCTAGAGAAGAATGGACATGGAAAGGCAACAAGGAGTGATTAAAGGAGAAAACTCTGTATACAGCCCGGTTATACATAGTTGTTTGCGTTTTATCTCCCTCTTAGATTATAAATTCCTAGAGGGAAAAATCTATCTTTTACCTTTCTTTTTTATCTCCAACATTTAGCACATAGTAGGCACTTAATAAATGTTTATTGGATAATTGACTACTTAAATATTTCATATGCAAATGTGGAAATAGAGGTATCTACAGAAAAAAAACTCCCATAACTTCAAGGCACTCTTTTTTAATTTGAATTTTTTTATTTTAAAACTATTTTTCCATGTATATATATTTTGCTTTCTTTCCCTCACCTCTTCCCTCCCCCTCCCAGACCCAATAAATAATTCCACTGGGTTATACAAATGTTCTCACTTATACCTATTTCCATATTATTCATTTTTGCAATAGAGCAATCTTTTAAAACTCAAGCCCCAAATCATATATTCATATAAACAAATTGATAAGTCATTTGATTTTCTTCTGTGTTTCTACTCTCACAGTTTTTTCCTTCAATGTGGATAACATTCTTTCTCATTAGTCCCTTGTCTTGTATTAGCAAAGTCCATTACATTGCATTATTCCACAATGTTCCACTTTCTGTGTATGTTCTCTTGGTTCTGCTCATTTCACTCTGCATCAGTTCCTGGAGGTTCTTCCAGTTCATATAGAAATCCTCCGGTTCATCATTTCTTAGAGCACAGTAGTATTCCATTAGCACTAGATACCACAATTTGTTCAACCATTCCCCAATCGAGGTACACTCCCTCATTTTTCTATTTTTTGCTACCACAAAGAGCACAGACTTCAAGGCACTCTTAAAAATCATATCTGATGGTCCCCTTCTGATGTGTTTACTTTTACCAGACAGGTAGAAGACATTAGTCCCAACTAAAAGATATTTATTAATATTTTAGTTGGGACTAATGTCTTCTACCTGTCTGGTAAAAAAAAAAGTTAGTTATCCTCTTATCCTCTGATTGCATTCCCACAGGTTATATTCTACAACAGGTTTCCACAATACTATTATGTATGCTATTATATAGTTTCTAGCAAAATGTGTTCCTTATGTATATGCCCTATGAGGCAGAGTTGCACAAAGTTGTACACCTCATTCTTCTAGAGTCATCAAAGGCCAATGGCAAGATAAACGTCAGAACAACTGGTGACAGTTCAAGATGTAGTGGATGACCTTCATATTTTTGATGTCTGACCAAGCTTTAAGCACTCCAGCAGCACATATTTCAGCCACCTTCATAGATATTGGAACAAATTGTTTTCTTCTGCCCATGCACATGCTTGTGGTAGAATTCCCCCTAGCTCACCAATGGATTTAATAGCCCCTTACCTTCAAAGTTCTTCAATTTACCCCTTTATCAATGAAAACCAGATGAGTAAAACCACTTGATTCAGAAAAATTCTGCCCTAATAATACCCTATTTCTCTGTAGAGAGGAGGGAAATATGTTTCATTATCTATTCTTTAGGACCACTACTTTTTTTTTAAACCCTTAATTTCGGTGTATTGTCTCATAGGTGGAAGAGTGGTAAGGGTGGGCAATGGGGGTCAAGTGACTTGCCCAGGGTCACACAGCTGGGAAGTGGCTGAGGCCGGGTTTGAACCTAGGACCTCCTGTCTCTAGGCCTGACTCTCACTCCACTGAGCTACCCAGCTGCCCCCCACTACTTTTTAAAAATTGCTCAGAGATGGGCTTCCTTTTGATATATACAAATATATTATTATTTAATATGTATTATATTTAATTTTTATGTATTAGATAATTTTATGCATTAGAAAATATATATCCTATCATTTTAATGCCTAATTTACATTGTTGCAGTGAATTGTGTACATTGTTCTTATGGTTCTGAATTTCTCATATTCACAGTTTCTTACCGTCCAAAAGTATTCCATTACATTCCTATTCTATACTATTCATTTATTCCTCAGCTGATGAGTACACACTTTATATCTAGTTCTTTATCACTTCAAAAGGTACTGTTAGGAATATTTTGGCATATATGGGACCTTTTGTTTCTGTCTTTGACTTGTTATATGCCCAGTAGTGAGATCAGTGAGCCAAATGGTATGAAGAGTTTAATTACTTTTCTTGCATAATGTCAAGTTTATTATCCAAAATGGTCAGACCAATTCATAGCTCCACCAACAATGTATATTAGAGTAGTGAACAGCTCTCTTAACAAGGTTTGTAACAATCTAAGAATGTGAACCAAGTCTAAGATGATATTCCTTGGGAGAAAAAAGACAGGTAGGTGGCACAGTGAATAGACTGCTGAACCTGGAGTCAGGAAGATCTGAGTTCAAATGTGGCCTCAGAGCCTAGCTGAGCAAGTCACAACCTCTAACTGCTTCAATAACCTCATCTATAAAATGTAGATAATAATAATATCTCCCAGAATTGTTATGAGGATAAAATGAGACAATATTTGTAAAGTACCCTATAAACTTTAAAATGCTATATATATCCTAGCTATTATTTTAATGAAAGAGAGTGACTTTATCAATGACATTCTTCCTCACCCTGTTCTGTAATGAATAGCTGTCATTATAAAATATTAGAGCTGGAAGGTTGATTCAACCTATTAGAAAGATGAAAAAAAATTAAGGCACCAGAGGTTAAATGACTTGCCCACAATCACATAGTAAGTGAGAGCAGAGCTAGAATTGGTACTCAGATCTCCCAATTTCCAGGCTAATGAATTATTCTATCTACTAAACTATCTCCTAATTTTTCTGACCTCTAGTGAAACTATAAAGGAGGGAGCAGCTAGGTGGTTCAGTGAGAGATCCAGGCCTCGAGACAAGAGATTCTGGTTTAAATCTGGCCTCAGATACTCCCCAGCTTTGTGACTCTGGGCAAGTCACTTAACCCCCATTGCCTACCCTTTACCACTCTTCTGCCTTGGAACCAATACACAGTATTGATTCTTAGATAGAAGGTAAGGGTTTTCAAAAATAATTATAATGGAAACAAAGTTTGTCACAAGTGAACTTCTCCTGTTTTTTGTGCACTCATTAATCAGTGACCTCTTATCTGAGATACCACCAATATGCATCACATTCTATTTTCTTCCTTTGTCCACATCCAAAGACTTTGTTGAATAAAAGATCTTATAAATTTGTTAATAATAATATCCAAATTCAGGGAGACAACATGTATTTATTAAAGTACATTTTAAAAATATAAAAAATAAATATGTAAATACAAGATAAATTGCAGAAGGGAAAAACTGGGGATGAGGATCAGGAAAGATTTCTCATAAAATGTAGCATGTTTGAAGGAAACTAAAAATTCTACAAGACTGAAGTGAGAAGGAAGTACATTATAGGCCAAGCAGGTTAGAAGTACTTTAAAAGCTACTGTAATTGTTCAGTATGGGCAATTACGTAGTCCACCAATGCATGATGCCCCATCTTTTTTTTTTTTTTTTTTTTTTTAGTTTCATAGAGTCAAAAATGAGGCCTTGAACTGGTCTTAGTCTATTACCCTTATTCTAATGTTCAGACAGGGCTATGGGTTCATTGTTTTTTTAAATCTTAGAAATTAAAGTAAAGGATAATCCATGATAAGACACACTAGAATGACCCCCCAACACATGATTTCTTTCCTTGTTATCTCATCTTGGTTTATATAGAAGCTGTAGCTAGGTTTCTAACTCGGACCATTTTAAAGGGCTGTGGTCTGACCAGAGGTCTCTACAGACCTTTCATAAACCCCATCTTTAAAAAGCCTACCTTGATATTGCTTAAGAAATTACAAAGTAATTGAAGTGATAAATTTCAACCCCTTACTATATTTTCTCTGGCTACATGGAACACAGTGCCTATAATTCCTGAGATGCTTTCAGCTGTTCTTGGGAATAAACCATACCTTTTCTGGTCCACTTGGGTCATATGAAGTACACAAGAGGGGAAAATAATCAAATGAGGAACACAAACAGGAGAGAAGAAAAGAAAGTATGTTTTTAAATTCCCAAACTATTCCACAACCTTTCTCCAATATTTTAAAGATCCCTGATATGGGCAATATGAGGATTCCTCACACTATTGCAGGCAGTGAACTCACTAGATCAGTGATGGTTCTTGTGAATTGTTGTGGTCAAAAGAAAAACAAATCATCACCTGGTACCTACCATTTTGATGAGACTTGAAAAATGTCTAGCCTGGACCTCAGACAGCAAGCACATGGGCAATCCATTATTATAAACATACTCAAAGCTACCTATAGGAAGCTAGGTGTTCGGGTGGATAGAGTCCTGATCCCCGAGTCAAGAAGACCTGAGTTCAAAATAGAACTCAGACACTTACTAGCCATTTGGCCACAGGCAAGTCATGTAACGACTGAAGATCTTGGTTTCTTCAACCAGAAAGAGGTTGAAAGAGGGTTGAATTTTAAGTCTTCTTCCCACAAAACATTCACATAGTTAAAGAATTTCCAAAATGCTATATATTGTATCTTGTTTATATCTGGAATACCTCATTAAGATCCCTTTCTATGTCATGGATATAAATCTGAGTTCTAAGCAGCTATGTAAACAAAGCAGGATGCTCATAGATCTTACTACCCTGGAAAGGAAGGAAGCAAACATTATTATCCCCATTTTATGTAGGAGAATGATTGTGTTCTGCCCACTATATTCACTTAACCAGTAAAATGTTAGCTTTTTGAAGTCATGAACTGTTTTTCTTCTTCCTTCCTTTCCTTCCTTCCTTCCTTCCTTCCTTCCTTCCTTCCTTCCTTCCTTCCTTCCTTCCTTCCTTCCTTCCTTCCTTCCTTCCTTCCTTCCT
>NC_058131.1:637778007-637780507 GCF_016433145.1 Gracilinanus agilis
GCTTCTTCAATTTTTTTTCTTCCTTTTAAACACATGCAAGTGACTTCCCTCAAATTGAAGTAACAGGAGTGTAAATATTTTAGCATTTCATAAAACTGAAAACATTAGCAGGCAGTTTCCCCAGTCATTTGACTAATAGTGAGCATTTTCAAGTCATTATAATCAATTAATTTTCCAGGATATGGTTTTCAAGGGAGAGGAATGAGCTAAGTCCAACAAAGAGGCCCAGAGTTGCCCACTCATGCCTTTGCTGCTGTGGACATGGGGAATTCACACATAAAGGGAGTGAGGGACTTTCCCTTGCATTGGACATAATAAATATATTGTGTTTGTTCAAGCAAAAGATAGGTGGAAATGGAAACAGGCTTGTGGTTGATGTTGCATTAGAGACTTGTGAAAGAACAGTTCTTTTGCTGAATCATAGGCATTAGGGTTAAAGAGACCTAATGGGCTGGCCTGCCAGTCTATCTTCCTATATCACAACCAGAGCATTTACAAATGAGAATATCTACTGGATAAATTGAATACCTAAGTAGGGAGACTGTTGAAGTGCACTGAATTTTTATGTAGTGTTAAAATAAAACACACACACACACACACACACATACACACAAAAGTAATGTTCCCCTTCTCTTCCCTTGCAAAAAACCAACCTCTATTTGAAAGGATTCACTCCATAAAAAGCCACTTCAGTGAATGTGGAAAGCTTAACAACACCCTGAAAGGGTGAAGATGACAAGAAAGTAATGACATGGGCAAGTGTCAGAGAGGATCCCATGTTTACAAAGGGCAGAAAGGCATGTTGTAACATACCAGAGATGAGAAATTCTGCCTTTTAGACTGTATCTCCATAGGGCCAAGGAACAGAAAAAGTGGAGAAAAAAGGTAAGTGCCATCTGAATTTATCCCCAAATGGCAAGATTTTGGGGACCAGGAAGCTAAAAGATTTAAGAGTTTTGTGGAATAGTTAATGAAAAAATTAGTGGCAGCTAGGTAGCCTAGTGGATAGAGTTCTATGCCTGGAGTTGGAAGGTCTTGGATTCAAATCTGGCCTCACACACTTCCTTAGCTGTGTGACCCAGGGCAAGTCACTTAACCCCAACTGCCTAGCTCTTGCAGTTCTTCTATCTTAGAATTAATACTAAGGCAGAGGATAAAGGTTTAAAAAAAGTAAGGAAAAAAAAAAGAAAAAATAGGATAATTGAACTGGAGGTTGAGAGCTGCAAGTGACTTTTGAAGTAATTTCATCCAACTCACTCATTTTATGGATAAGGACACTGAAGCTCAAGAGAAATGAAGGGACTCACCTAAAGCTCCATTGGTATTAAGCATAATAGAACAGAGATTCAAACTCAGGCCCTTTGAATCCAAATCTGGCGATTTTGATACTGCATCAACCACCCCATCCTATTTTAGATTCAGTTTCATCTTAGATTCATAGATTGTCAGGATAGTGGGACTTTAGGTTTGGAAGCTCCATGGGACTTTAGAGAATATCTCATCCAATTCTCTGATTTTACAGGTTAGGAGAATGAAGCTAAGAGAGCTTACCTGCAGTCACACAGATAGTTAAAGGGACAGTCCTGTATAAATGTAGCCCAATTTTATTGAGAATGTTAGGATTATTACAAAACAAAGGGCAGCCTATCAAGCCAATATTTTTCATTTGTTTTTAATCTGTGAGTCAGGGAGTGTCTGAACATCATACTTTAGGTCAGTATATCTTTATTTTGATCCCTGTACATGGCAAGGTTACTCCTACTGATGTAGACCATAACTTCTTTATATTTTTGTCTTTAGTCTTTGAGAGTTTATGAATGGCTCAGAGACATTAAATCACTTTTCCATGGTCAGATAGCTAGTAAGCATTGAAGTTGGATCTTACTGGCTCCAGTGTGTTTGGTTGATTACCTTATTACCTAAACATGTGACATGACTGCTTATTGCTGGTTCTGGTGCAAGGACATCAAAGCAATTTCTCAACCAATCAATGAGTACTTATTTTGAATGTCTTCTGTGTGCCAAGTGATTTGAGAAAGGATCAAAGCTACCTTGGAAAGTGTGAGGACATTGCCAATAAATGACCATGAAAACATGGAGGAAGATTTCAAGACAGAGAACACTAAGGGTACCCCCAAATGAGAAAGGTCTGGAATTTAAGTACTATGAGGTGGGAAAACTGATACCCCTGGAAAGTTTGGGGGACTTCTTTCTGGGAAGGACAAGAATATGGTTGATGCCGATATAATTCAGCAGATATCTACTGTGTGTAAGGTAATGTGATAGGCTCTGGGGATATGATCAAATGGAATCAGTCTCTGCCCTCAAAGAATTTACAGCGTATTAGAAGAAAATATTATATGTACAGACAAGTAAATATAAAGCAAATTTGGGATTAGGTGAAAAGAGCTTAGAAATGGGTGAGAATAGGGGTGGAAGTAGCAGGAAGTACCTGAACTGAAGCTTTACACAAATCAGGGATTTTAAGAGGGAGAGGTGT